>NW_022639553.1:940882-954606 GCF_010583005.1 Odontomachus brunneus | reverse complement strand
AGAGAGAGAGAGAGAGAGAGAGAGAGAGAGAGAGAGAGAGAGAGAGAGAGAGAGAGAGCGAGCGAGCGAGCGAGCGAGCGAGCGAGCGAGCGAGCGAGCGAGCGAGCGAATATAATAATTTTAATATAATTCGCAATAGATTAATATACAGCAAAAATTTAAAACTTTTAATGATTGACTCTTCAGTGTGTCTCTTAACTAAAAAAATCATATATTTTCGTATATTCAAATATTTATATTTATCATATATAATATCTATCATATCATATATTTTCGTATATTCAAATAATTATGCTTTTTGACAAATTGAGATATATAATATTTTTTCTGAAAAGTTCAAGTATTGATAAGAAAATGTTAGAGTGTTAGTTTCTTTAATTTATTTCCAAAAAAATTACAAATTTTTATTTTTTAAACTCACGTTTTCATCGTGTGTCTTTTTATAATCGTAATAAAATGAAATACTTAAGTGAGTATCTGCGATTATTTCTGTACACAATTGTAATTTAAAGACTTGAAAAAGTATATTTATTATTTTTTATAGATTTTTATTTACACTTTTATGAGGTGTAAATAAGCGAGGACTAGGACAAATTTCTGTGTGCCAATTAAAGTGCTCAAAACATGTGTGTCATGTAATGGCTAATACATATCGATTACAAAAATAATAAACTCGATGGAGGTTCGTGATGTCATAAATTCTGGAATTAATAATAATAGCAATAACCATTAATAATATTTCAACATTAAATTTTGATACAATCTTTAGATTGATGAAGGTATAATGATAAAATCGCAATTTATCACAAATCTATATATTGTTTGGCAATTATCAGCAAACTTTTGATATAACGAAAGCAATTGAATGTGAAATTTTGATAGAATAAATTCAATGAAAGAATCTATCTCATTATCAGTCATCGAAATTTCAATTTATCATACCTTACTTTATACATTTTTTCTTTATTTTATTGGTTTTCCCTTTCAATTGAGCTGAGTAGCAATCATGATAAAGTTTCGATTTCACACAGTACCGGTAGTCGTGTCCGAAACGTGTTAAGCCCGGCTGCACATAGCGGAAGTTTGCGGCGGAACTCGACCAATATTTTCTGAAAAGCCTCCGGGATTTGCGGACGGATCATCTTTCGGGTGTTTTATGTTCGTGAGAGTAGAAAAGAACCGCGTAAGTCCCGTATGGTAGATATTTCCTGATATAAAAGAGGAGCGCGAGTAGAGCGACGAGAAGCGCGATGATTTGTTGCTCTTGCATTTGTTGTTTTATTACATTTCTATTTATTGCTTTATTACAATTACACATGCCGCTTTTTTGTTAAATATATGTCAATAATAATCAATATTATCGTTATCGACATAACAATTAACTAAATTACTTGGAGGCTTTGCACGAAAATAGATTATGAATTGGTGGATAGTTGTTATTTTAAGCAATTATAATCCCATATTACACTAAACCCATTTGATAATTGTTTAATGTTGTCCTTAATTACATATAGCTTCTTCATTTAATTAAATGTTGATAACACTAACAGTTGTCTTTATCATATTTCATGTATATTTTAGAAGCTAAAATTAATGTTACAATATGAAATTATATAATGAAACATGTACGTATATATTCATTGTAAATGCAAAGTAGAACTATTGTCGCGTCACTCAGCTGCCAGCAGTTTAGCCAGCCAGTCATGAGATCCGGTATGGTCTAGTGGCTAGGATACCTGGCTTTCACCCAGGAGGCTCGGGTTCGATTCCCGGTACCGGAATATTTTTTTTTTAACGATAAATTCTTTTTTTATATTTTTTTCATATTTATTATATTACCATCATTCAATAGTAATTAATAATAATCGCAAAGCGCGATTAATATAATTAATATTAATTCAGCTCATATTTGAACTAACGATTGTAAACCGGACGGGATGTATCTCTTCATTGCTTTCGAGAATCTGATAACGCTAAATAAAACTACATTTATTCGTACGTATAACGTTATGTTATAAATATTAGTTAGTGATTTAATTAGCAACATTGTCTTCTTTTGTGGCTCTTTATCTGCGTTTCCGCAAATTATGAAATTATGCGTAAATATTCTATTAATTATAATTGTAAACGCTGAAAACTTATGGCTTAAGATACACAATAAAATATCAGCATGTTGCATATAAAGTTTTGAAATCTTAAGTTTATAACTTACTTGAAAGAAAAAGGTCCTGGAGGGCCTGGGCAGCCTGGCAGAGGAGAGCCCAAGTTTCTGCAGCAGCGAGTCCTGTGCCTCGCAAAGCAAGGACATCCCCTGCCACTACCGCGAGTCCTGGACCCCCGGTCCCGTCCGTCGGCATTCTGCGAACAAAAAGATGTTTCTGCATAATCCTTCATTAATTACTCACTAATTAAAAATTTAATCGTTAAAATTTTTACGCGTCTATCAAGAGACGTCTCGCGCGAAGTAATTTTCTTTCTTAACACTAAAATATCAAATGATCATTTTTTACCATTTTTATTTTTTAAATTAATATCCTGTTTTTCGTGTAAAAGACAGAGGATTTTGAGATGTTCTGACTTTTCATCAAATACTTGATTTCCCGTCAATTTTATGATACAGCATTCAGTTCAATCTTGTCTTTTATACGAGAAACAAGAAGTCAAAAAAAAAAATGATTAAAAATGACTGTTCGGTGTTTCTATGCGCGAAGTTGAAACGACAAGTTTGCGTGATAATATGATGTAACAGAGGTATCGATGGGATGTTGGATAGGAATTTTGAGACCGTACGGGGACGATGTTTTACGTCGCCTTACAGGATGAACACGCGCAGGATTAGAGAAACGACACGGAGGCAACGCGTTCCCGTTAGCCTGTCGCGAATAAACAAATGCAAACAACCCGAAGCGCGCATATTGAAGGTATCGGGCTTGTTGCTTGCTCAGTCCCGTTTATATTAGCCCCTTTGTTCGGCATGTCGCCGTGATGTGGCGTGTACTAGCGAGCTGGGAACTATTTTGTAAAGGTTACTCGGGTTCCTTCATTTTCTTGACGACGTCATATGTTGCGCGAACGGGTACGAGCGCGCGAGGGCTTTTTTTTACTCGTGTCTAAAGCTATATTTATTGCACGTTGTATAAGCGTTATTTCTGTCGCAGCAATATGCGAAAGCTTTACCTTCTCTGATTATTGTAGCTCGACTGAATTGCGTTTTTGATCGTATCAATCTGCTTTTTTATAATTGTTTGGATAAAAACATTTTGTTTTTTTTTATACAACCTTTTGTAAAAGTTTTTAATTAAGGTTTTTGTTAGGTTTTTTATAGAGAATTTTTGTTAGATACAATTTACTTATCTTTGTATTTGGCGTATTTTTTATCTTTGTAATCAATCTGTATTCCGAAAAAATACCGAATATATTTCGCATGTGTATTTTTTTGGACTTTATTTTGTGTGGCGTTCTTTTCCTATATGAGTTTCTTGAGTATTATCTGGGGAAAAAAAATTATCGCGCGTTGCCGCAATTGCCGGTCTATTTCTCTGAATTTTATTTCTCTGGAATTGTTTTCCCACGTTGGCAGAGGATAAGCGAGCAAGATCAAGATGCGCGCAGCTTTGTATAGCGTCAAATCTCAAACTACAGCGGATTTATTTTTAATCAAACACGCGCGCGACATTGCGGTCCTCGTTCGCTCATGTTCGTATGTAAATCTGGCATTCGCGAATCTCGACGTCATGTGCACATTCCGAGGAATAATCAACAGATATACCGTCGTCAGAGAAAACAATAGGTGTCAACCCCGTTTTCAGCAGCGTTCTCCTCCGCGACTGCTCTTTCAAGCAAAGTAACGCGGGCTATCGTTATCTGCCCCTCGTTGTTCTCGCTGATTTCTCTGGTCAACTATACCGAGAGAAAAAAACATCTCAAAATTAGTAAATATTTATTCGGTGAGCTTACTAACAGTGTATGTGTACATAAATCTAAATTCACTTATTTAAATAGAATAAATAACCGCTTTCATGAAAAATTAAGGTTCTTAGAAGTCTAAAGATTTTAATTCTCCGCGAATCAGGTGAATAAAAGTCATGTCCTGAACCATGTGAAGTTTATTTTACTCTGAACCTTATCCATGTACAAATATATCATTTGAATAAAAATGGTATTTTGAAATGGTATTTCATCGTTTTGTAATAAGAATAGATCTATATTTTGAAAAAATACGTATATTTTGCAAATACATATATTTGCAAAACGTTTTATATTGGTATAAATAAATATGCTGTTAGTGTGCCTATCAAAGAAATATTTATTATTTTTTAGATATTTTTTCTTTCAATGTACGTTACAGATCTCTGCAAGCTTTCGTGTAATGCGCGTGTGTATTCAAGAGTAATGAAATTCAAATTAATTAAAGAATTAAAATAGTTGACGTTAAAATTAACTAGCTATCGAATCGTTATACTTTTCAGTCACGAATTTTGCGCGAAAATGAGAGGATTTACGGTTGTATATTATCGTTAGCGCGCAAGCAAATCTCTGATTTCTTTCGAATCTTTTTCAAAGATAGGGATTGTCTCTTGTTTGAAGACCGTCGTATTCCCAATAAGATAAACGTTTACGTGTTATGTCGAGAAGTCCAATAGACGGCGAGCACGCGCGTGCAAGTTTCAGATTATCGGGTTTCCCGCGAAACTAGATTCCAGATAGTCCCGAGTCGATATTCTGTCTCGTGGGCGCATTTCGGTCTTCTGCACTTTCTCGATTCTCGCGGGCACTTCTAACTTAGTCAGCTGCGATTGTCCTCTCTATTATGCGGCGATCATGGCCGCGAGATTTCCACCTGAACGAAAACGCTTTTCTTCATTTTCTGGGCGTACAGCTGCCGCAACTTCGCGACGTCGCGCGCGGGATCTTGATATCGAACTTCACGAACGAAGGCTAACCGGTTAATAATGAGATTAATTGAAGCCGCAGACTGTTGAAGGCGCGCGCATGCTATCAACTGCTAATGAGTTGTATTATTTCGTGGCGCGAAAATACATCTTCGAGGTGACAAACTTCTCCAGGCTGTCCGACGCAAAGTGTCCCCTATCATTTTGCAAACGATCGCGTAAAATAACGAGTTATTAATTAAAGAAAATTGGTAGACGTCACGCAGCAGATGAGCTGTGATAGCGACGCCCGCCGTCGTGTGTTTGTAGATTAGGTCAAGCTGCATGAAGAAGCCCTCTATTATTTTGCAATTAACCACGTAGAATCTTCAGTTATTAATTAAAGGACAATGGTGCATTTTCGCGCGTGATCATCCGCCAATCTTCGTTAATTACGATAACTCGAAAACCCACGTGGTTATTTGCAAAATGATACAGAACTTTTTTGTTCAGTTTGATTTAATGAAGCACACGACTACAGGCGTCTCTATCACAGATACGTGCATGTATATGTATACAAGGCATGGGATACTTCATGTTAAACACTATCTATATAAAAGGAAACGAATAGAGCTTCCAATAGCCGTGATCGTCTAGTGGTTATAAAAGGAAAAGAACTTTTATTATATAAAAAATTACGAATAAAGAAAAATTATTCTTATTTCTGTATCTATATTTTTCATGTGTTTGTTTTTATACTATTTATCTATTTATTTTTTTGTTTTTTCTTATTTATTCAATTTATATTTATTTCTTTCTTTATATATTTATCCTTATTTTCCTCATTTTTTGTCTATATTTCTTCGGCTGGTTGTATATTTATCCATTCCTCTTTTATTCTAGTTTATATATTATTCCTCTTTTATTTACATATTTATATATTATGTCTTATTATTGTATTGTACATACGATCTCTTATTCTGTCCTCGCGCTACGCACGAAAATACTGTGTGACAACACTATGTGACTAAAGAGTTAAATGAAAATGCTATTATCCATCGATTCGAGAAAAAATATATTATCCTATTATCTTGCTTCCCGATCGCGCCATTACCAAGCAGGACTGCATAAAATTTCTCGCACAACTGCAGTTCGTTCGCGCGACTTTAATTGCGTAATCAACTCTGTGGCACGAGCGCTGTCAGTTTATGGCATGCTCGACATTATTTGATCAGGCGTGATCGCTCGTTCCACTGACATATATGACGAGATTATCACCGGCTGAAATTTTG
Source organism: Odontomachus brunneus (assembly GCF_010583005.1). NCBI lineage: Eukaryota > Metazoa > Arthropoda > Insecta > Hymenoptera > Formicidae > Odontomachus > Odontomachus brunneus. The sequence continues at coordinate 948,443 of NW_022639553.1, read as the reverse complement.
ATCGCGTTTCCCATTCGGCGTGCGCACTCCGCGCGCGTGTTATTTACAAGCGATTAAGGAGATGCCATACGTGGAAACTTTACTGACATAATACTGACCTCTTTCTGCAAAGTTTACGTCGTATTGTTTGCACAGAATTACAAATGCTTTCACACAATGTGCAAAAATTTGTTGGAACATTGCTTAATACGTGACGCGAAAATGATAAAAAATTCAAAATTGAAATTCCGACAAAATACTTCTCTGATACAAAAACTCTGCAACTTGTTTCTGTGTTATTAATTAGAGAAGAATTTAGCGAACGATCACGCATGATTGTCTACCAATCTTTTCTGATTAATAACTCAAAAATAATATCTAAAAAATCTACGCAGTTATACGCAAAATAGTAGAGACATTTTGTGTTCAGTTCGATCTAATATATATATATATATATATATATATATATATATATATATATAAACTAGTCTATTTTTTCACCTATTGTAAAACGCCTTGCATAAGATCTTACAGGGAATTTTATACAGGGTGTAGGATGTTTGTATATCATGCGTTTTGGTCGTGATCTTGTTAGCTCAAGAAATACAGTGAAGCATTGTCAGAGAAATTAATTGATTTGTTCACACATTCTTCATTGCGAATCTCTCTCATATTTTCTTACTACAAAGATGTCCCAGATTCTCTTCCGCAATTTTCGTGGGAAGATAGAACGGATTGAGATGATCATAAAAGCCCAAAAATTATACCGTTTTACGACATTTGCAATAATATTCGAGATATTAATTAAAGAATGTTGCTGAATTATTATGCGCGATATGGTAGATGAGCTCTAATGGCAATTTCGTGTGTATTAGATCTAACTGAACAAAAAAGTCTTTTATCATTTTGCAAATAATCACGCAAATTTTTAGTTATTAGTGAAAGAAAATCGTTGCATGATTGTACGCGATAATGCATAAATCTTCTTCAATTAATATCTAAAAATCTATGTAGTCTACTATTTGCAAAATGGTAGAGGACTTTTTTTTCCAATTTGATCTAATATGTAAGTATACAACGGTAAAAGGCGCCTCTATAGTTCATTTACCATATCCCGCATGATCATTCACCAATTTCTTTCTTCTTTAATTAATATCTTGAGATTTTCGAATATCGCCAAACGGTATAGGACTTTTATGATCACTTCAATCCATTCTATGTATCCACGAATGTTTTGAAGATGAATATGGGACACCCTGTATACAAGAAATACTAAAAAAGGAAAATAGTATGATCGTGTCTATTTGATGTGTCGTTTCAACGTCTCCACGTTATCGATATTTTTGGAGTTTATTATCCACTTTGGCATCTCCTTAACGAACTTGCAAGTTTATCTTGTAATCCTGGATGCAACTTTCTTCGATGATTAAGCCGACGCGGCTTATTGTGATGCGATGCAACGTTGCGATATATGAAGTGATAAACATTATAATTAACCTTGCGCGCCAGACAATCCGTCTCTCAATTGTAATCTGTCCAGTTTGACAACTGCTGCTATGGCGCATCTATCGTGTATCATCGTTCCATTGTTTCCAGTCAATGAACCGTCGTTGTGCGCAATATATTGGCTCGCGCGATGATGGATATATGCATTTCGTGCATCCTGGAGTTCAAAGGGTTGCATTGTGACAACGGGATTTATCGCAGATATTGCCGTTTATTTCGCGCTGTACTCTTTGCGACATTAGCGACATTTTTGCTTTCATAAATCATGCGTAATTGTCAGGTGCTTATTTGCTGTATCGTAACCGATTATTATGTCATTTTGATGATTTATTTTCTCGTTATTCTTTAATTTAGTTTCCTCGCGTTTCTTTCCGTTCTTATTTCGTTCTGCACTTGCCGAAGAGTTACGGTGTCATCCAATTTCCAGAGTTTCGACCTTTATTAATATCACCGTTTACTTTTCCGCGCGATGTGTATCAAGCTCGATTTTTCCCGGCGACGAGTGCAAGGAAACTTCGCGGAAATATTAATTTTCCGCGACAGATATCCCGTCCGCGCGGGACGACGGTTTTCCGCGGAGTTGGTGGGCAATGAAGGAGAACGTCGGCAGTAATTAAAGAGCCAATTCGGATAGCGACGAAATCTTCGTTGTTGCCCAACGTCCAACAAGCGCGCGCAGTCGGCGGTGATGATGAAGACTCATTAACGTTAACTTTAAATTGGGAAATGCGTTATATAAGACGCATCTCTTTCTCATTTGTTCGTTACATTTTTACTGACGTGTAGATTTATCGTTATGTTTCTTAATTTTTTCGTATAATTCAGTTAAGGAGATTGTAAGGATTATAGTAGCGCATCAAGGAGTCTATAAATTTACTATATATTGAACAAAATTATGTTTCTACATTTATTTCGTTATCTAAGTAATAAATATTCATTTGAGACAGAGTTGAGATAGATATATGCAGAATATTTAAAAAAATGTTAACACTTATGTGGGGAATTTGCTTAGAAAAATGTTAAACTTACACTTATATGTGTTAAACTTAATACTTAACCAAACGTAACACTTATATGTAAATGTTACCCTCAATGTTTGTATGTAACATGCATAAAAAGTGTCAACTTTAATTTCAAATGTCTCAACTCTTGAATGGTCAATCTTTTTCTAATTCCACGACCGTTGGATAATATTTAAATTTTGTGTAATGCAAATTTCAATGAATTCTTAACAGACTCATTTTATCTTACAATCTCCTTAAGTCGATCTTCTCAATTTCATCAAGTTTAAAGTCAAGTTTAGAATCAAATGTCAATCATGTCGTAATACTCGTTTTTCACGATGGTGTTTAATTTAAAATTAAACCATTTGGCCAACTACTTTACGTAATATAATTTAATTCAAAATTATAAAATTCGATACATGTGATATAATTTAAACAATAATTTAAAAATTATAATTATATTTGAAATATTTTACGTGATAATTTTATTCATGATATCTGATCTTCTTCTGTATGGACATTTATTATTATTAATATCTTACATGTATTAAATTACAATTTTAATCGAGCGCCGTTTCAGTCGCACTCGCGACTTATTTTATACCACTTCTGGGACCTTTCCACCTATTAGGTCGTTCTCGGAGCACAATGGACAAACACGTGCAGCCATTCATGCCGCAACTCGGTCACCTTTTATGCGATGCCCGAAGCAGAACAGCATTCAGTTTGAATTATGCAATATCCGAAATCGCGCACGGTACGGAGTGCAATTCGAGTGTGCTTTTGACAGGCTCTGATACTTCACGCAAGCCCCCTCCCCCCTCTCCCGCCCCCTAACGGTCATTTTCAGGTTAATCAGACGCGCATCGGATATTCCATTTGTCGTAAAAGTTCTCGTCTCTCAGCGTTATTGATGCTCGTTTATTACCGTATGCTGTTTCCAAATCGCTAGATCGTGCATTTTTCCGTTACTGTTGTCGTCGCGATGGGAGAACATTTGCGGGCGACAGATAGAAATGCGCATATGATAATATGATAGCGAATTAACACTCGCTCGCGTATTACGAGCGATCGCGGCGGACAGGTCGTTTAATTAGAGGACAATCAGTTAACGCCGCGGTGGGAGAATGGGAGAAGGGAGAGGCAGAGAGGGACAGGAGGGAGGGCGGAAGCCGTCCTGATTCCGCGCAATTTAATCAAGACGTGAATCAAATTGTACCGCGCGCGCGGAAATGCGCGGTAAGTTCTCTGGCAATTGCAATCAAATAAACATTGTGCCTGCGCGATTTTTTGCAGGACTGGTAACATCCGGCGGAACGATTTAATCGAGATGGCTGTCGCGAGAGAGAGAGAAAGAGAGATAGAAAATTACCTCAAGTTCTCGTCGCGTTCGCGCCGAATAATGCCGGCTGCGGGAGCTATTTTTGCGAAGAGAGAGAGAGAGCGCGTTCGGTTTATCGACTATTCATGAATCAAAGAGCGCCAGCCCTTGGCCGATATCGCGGACGTATACGCCGTGGAACACACCTCTCTCGCATAATCAGCTTCCCCGTGTTGTGATCGCGCGGGTCTCTCGCGCGCTGCTTGCTGTATACCCACCTTACACATTGTCGATCGGTGCGTCATAGCGCGGCGGCGTTCGCGCCGTGATGATCTCGTGCGGCGCGAAGGTATGCGCCCGAGTACCCGGCAGGTAGTACACGAGGCAGGAGACCCCGACGAGGAACAGGAAAAACAGGAACACGAGGTCGAACATCAGCAGGGAGTTCAAGGTCATCAGCTGCATCGTGCGCGTGCAACTTGCCTCACCATTACACGCGTACACACCTACGCACCGATCTGTCCACCACTTCTTTTCCCTTCTCTCTCTCTCTCTCTCTGTCTCCTCCTCACTCTCTCACTCTCTATCTATTTATCTGTCTGTGTAGCTCTGTCTCTTTCTCTCTCCTTATACCATTACACCAGACTACTCGATGTCTTCTCCTTCACTCCGGCGGGACTTTTCACGAGCTTCCACGTTGTGTAACTTCGATAGAAGCGATCTCTCAGAGCGTGCAAACGTAGCGATCGGCGAATTTCAGAGGCATTATTTCTAGACTACCAACATCCTTTTTCAATATTGGTTACTAACACCCGTCATTTTGACGGGCATTCCTCAATTATTCAGAACCTTTCTATCGAGCAACAGGGAATCAATAAGGAAAGAAAATAGTAAATATAAGTTTAGAGAGAAAGTTTAGAGAGAAATATAAGTAATTAGAGAGAAAATGTGAGAATATGTTATCAAAAATCCGCAATAATAGGGAAATCTAAAGAGAATGCAGGAGATAGTTTCTGTACACACATCCCCGTCCAAAAGGCGAGTATTAGTAGTCTAGAGTTATTCGCGAAAACATAACACGATAAGATCCGTTTTCACGTTATCACGGCGTTTCGACGTCAATGAGAACGCGTTGTACGCGCATTTTCGCAAAATTTGCGTTGGTTACGCGGCGAGTTTGCGCGATCATGAATCGCGCGGGGGCACCGGTACTGTGTTTCCGATTCGATTTGAGTCTCGTCGTCTCGTTGTCGGCACTCGTGCCGCTAAAGCGCTCGACGCAACAACGCTTTCCACGTAATGGCGTTTTTCATATACAGAGCGCAATCAACAGATAATTATCTGGCCGATTCGATTATAATCGAGAGCATACACCGGTGTGTGGAGGTATAGCGCGGGGACGAAAATAACAGGCAACGCTTTTTTCCTCGCGGCTCTCCTGTTTTCATTACAACACGGATAGAATTCGAATTTTTGTTGGGACCAATTCGCGCCAGTTACGCGGCCGTTGACGGCAAGAGTGTCGCGGCGGCCGCGATAATTGGATTTCCCACGAATTATTAGCGAAAGTTATCGAAGCCAGCCGCGCTGGAGTCGGTGAGGTAACGCGTATCCCATTAGGGGGAGGGGGAAGTGGGAATGCGCGCATCCGATATCGGCGATTACGGATAGTACTTTCGCGCCGAAATGAACGCGCGGAATAATTAGCTCCATTGTCGATTCCATTTATTCACGTGCGTTCCGACGTTCGAATTGATACGCGCGTCGTCCCGATGGTATTACCATTGATTCCTTTGATTCATGCAGAATCCGCGCGTGCGATCGGCTTTATTCTATCGCGCGAGCGTCGCGCGACGCCTCGAGCGATCACACAAGCGCTCGACGATAATTCACCTAATAATGGAAGTGCGCGCGAGCAGCTGCGAAATTCGTTGGATCTGCAAGCTGCTTTACGGAGGGAAAAACGAGAGATTACCTTTGCAAATCGATCAGGTGGAATCGCATTTTACCGCGAGAGTGTACGGACTTGCCGAGTTGAAATTTTTCAAACCTGCTTTGGATCCCTGGGCTTTCTAACGCCTACATATTCCGAAAGATCAGTATATATGTAGTACATATGGAAGCTGTGAAATCCTATTTAGCGTCTCTAAATGGTGGAAAATGCCACTTGTAAGTTCTAAAGAGACCTCTCAGTGAAGCCAGTAGGTTAAATGGGATCAAAAGAGATTGGTGAGAGACTTCAGAGTATCAAAGTAGGCGATAAATGGAACATTGAGGTCGAAAGTAGGATCAGAATTTCTCCTCTATAGTTTTTCCCGTTTTTTCCCGATGATATTCACGGTTACATGGCTAATCTCGATTGACAACTCGGTCTACTTCCGCCGAAGGATCACCGATTTTGCGTTTGACAAATGTGCCTCTTTGACGGTATATCCCTCTCCCATCGATCGGAACGCGATGCTCTTCTGTACGCGATACGCAAGCTCTATCTCGAAGTAATTGCAGCTGCGACCCCTCGGAAAATACACCAAGCCAAAGCAACGCTCGAGGGTGCTCATGTACCCGGCAGAGACGAAGAAATCGGCGGTCGGATCTTTCCTGGCGCGATAACCACGAGCCATTGATTGCAGTACCGTCTCAAATGGCAAGGAGAGAAGAGTATTTTAAAGTGCAGACCGATCGATCAGTTGCATCTAGGGCTTAGGACATGTTCAGCGCATCGAGGATCCTTCTGTTCGAAGACGATCGATTATATTCAATGAGATATATTACGCGACGGCGATTGTAGAGCGCACAGCTGTGGAATTGAAGCGATGTTGAGCGATTGTGCGGAGAAATTGATCGATGTAAAATCTCCGAGACACAATGATTACGTACAATTATACAGAAATGACAATTATTATCACCTCGAATGTCTGCGTTATATCGGACAATATAGGAAAATAGTGCCTACGAAAGTTTTATATAATTATATACAAGGAGTTTGGCAATTAATGACACACTCGTTGTATGCATATAGAATCTTTACCAGTTCGCAAAAAGCTATGTGAAATTTTGAATTATTAATTAAGGAAAATTGATGAATAATCGCACATGTTATACGGTAGATAAGCTGTGATGGTGACATCTGCTGTCGTGTGCTTGTACATTAGGTCGAACTGGACAAAAAGTCCTCTCCCATTTTGCAAATGTCTATATAAATTTTTAGCTATTAATTGAAGAAGATTAGTGCATTATTATCGCGTACAATCATACACTAATTTTCTTTAATTAATGATTAAAAATTTTTAACTGGCTGTTTGCGAACTGGTAGAGGAATTTTGTGTTCAGTTTGATAGATTCTGTCTGCACACAACGAGTGTGTCATTAATTGCCAGACTCCTTGTATATAATTATATAAAACTTTCATTAAATAATTGTGACAAAATGAGAGTTTCGAAGATTATTCTAGGACACCCTGTATATGTATGTGGGTTATACGCACATACAATTTTATGTAATCATATTTCATTTTGCTCAGGTACGTAAGATATGTCGCCTATTTTTTGTCACAGACGAAAAAAACTTTCAGTTTGGGTAACCTTATAGGAAGGAGAAACTCGCTGACGAGAAATAATATCCTCGTTACTGCGACCGAAAACATTCGTCTGAACATTCAGCTGCATTAAAACTCGTCTCTGAGATAACAAAGAGAGAGAGAGAGAGAGAGAGAGAGAGAGAGAGAGAGAGAGAGAGAGAGAGAGAGAGAGAG
>NW_022639553.1:934912-940849 GCF_010583005.1 Odontomachus brunneus | reverse complement strand
AGAGAGAGAGAGAGAGAGAGAGAGAGAGAGAGAGAGAGCAGTTTGCTGAGTAGAAACCTTCTACAGGAATCTTTCTGTCCCTACGACCGAGTTTTCCATCTGGTTCCCAGAAAATTCAGTTACGACTTCTTCTCTGTTTCTTTTCTGTTGGCGCGAGGACATTACGGAATTAAGAAAACACGGTTCTGTATGTAGTTTTGGCGAATCGCGCGAATTGACCGTGACGGATGACCAGTCTCGAACGAAAGAGTGCGGAGGACGGTATCGGAATATGTCTCTCTCGATCTGTACGTGGCCGAGTGACTTTCCAGTTACGTAAATTTTCCAGTATCCGCCGGCCTGTTCAATAGATCTTGCCGATGCGCCGCCGACTACCGGCGGAAATTGACGGAATGACATAATTTCCGTGCGCCCAAAAGGCAAGGTCTCATCCTCTCGTCAATCGCTCATCCGCTTCGTAGCGTCGTCGAATGGTCGCGAAAACCCGCGAATCATCGAACGCGGAAGTGCGACAGGGTCATAGATCGATATGTCGAATCACCTTGAATTTCCCGCTTACTGTAGCGTACCGAACGAGAAACATCATGCGTTTTCAAATATTTTCGCGAGAAATGTATATACAAAGCTCGCGTGTTTGCAGTCCTCTATTATTACAATCAACATGGCTGGATCATCTCCGCGCTCGATTCCATATTTTTTTTGCATCGGTTTTATTATCGGTCAACGCGGATTGAAATTTTTAAGTGTCTGCGACATAGAATCGCGCGCGCGTGCTGAAAAATACTGCACAAATCGGATTCATAGAACTGGATTCTGTTGATTTTTAATCCCCTATTGTTAGAATTAAATCAATCCTAATCGCACGTTTTGCAATCCCCTTCTGTACGACGCAAGATATACCTTCGATAATTTGTAAAATGCAGAAGTAGCGATCGGATAACCCATCCCGAATCAATTCGGGGGCGTTATCAGGCACGGACGGGAGTCACGGACGGAAAATAAATCTGCCCTTCTCTCTCTTTATCTCTTCTACGCCGATCCGATGGTCGGCGAGAAAATAGAAGAGGTAATAAAATTATTCCATCAGTGGATTTAACTTTTCTCCAGGGCTAAATCCGCGTGGAACGCGGACGGGGAGGGTTCTTAATTTGACTCTCGTCCCGGTGAAAGAGCAGCGCTCGTCCTTCCGCTCGTCGTGCAGAAAGTTCCGAGAGGCTCCATCCGCGTAAGATCCTCTCGCGACACCGGTACCGCCGGCATCTCGACAACAAGCAAGAAACGAAGACGGGAAACGTCATATGCGTTCGCCAGCTGTTGCGTGTTTTCAAGCTCGCGAGCGTGACGCGCGCGTTTTATGCGACAACGGCGCGCGGCATATGCGCGCCGCTGCATAGCATCGGTAAATTGGGCGCTGTTATGCGACGGAATGGATTACATCGTGATATTAAGAGACGGACTTTCTTCGCACTCGCTGCGCTGAACCCGTCATTTCAACTCCTCCTTTTATGTACAGAAGAAACTGCTGTAAAAGACTTCTACCTCGGGCAAAATGGTTACACTTTTCAGAATTTCGAGGTTACAACATTTCAGATAACTAATTGTTGTGATTGATTGTACCAGACATGATAGGGACAAACTTTCTCTATGTTTTCAGCAACGATCCTGTAAATCGTGTATTCCCGAGTGGAAATTTTGGCTCTATGTTAAAGCTTGAATTCTACAACGTAGTAAGAGTTAAGTTAACAAAGTTAACAAGGTTTAATTCTAATGATGCAATTTACTTTACTCTGATGATGTCTGAAATTTCCCTTTTCATTTTCTTTAGCGTCAAAATAGATTGTATGATAGGCTTCAGAATATCAAAATGTATTGATTGAAATAATGAGGCTGAAGATAGGATCAAAATTTCTTAAATAAATTGAATAAAATCAAAAGAGATTGATGTAGGTTTCAGAGTATCAAAATAGTTGTTGAATGAAATAATGAGGCTGAAGGTAGGATTTCGACTCGAGGTTCCTTCTGTAATAACCAAATACGAACATATTGCAACGCGGCATGCAATGAACTTGATCAGCAATTTAAGGTGAGGGTAGCACATATAAAATGCGTATGATATTGCATTTTGAAGAATATTTTATCGTTTGGAACTGTTTTGCAAGAAATAAAGTTTATCATTGTTGTTTTGCTTCGGAAGAAAATATTAAAATGTATTTCATTTTATCATGTATTATTTTTTAAGATTGTCTGTAAAGTCTAATTAATAACTCTAGCAAAAGTGAATGTTCTAATGGAATCACATTGCATTACTGCGAATAATTGCATTGAAGGTTACATGTGTCGACTTTTGTATCCGTATGTACATATAAGGGGATATACGGGTGACTGATCGTGACCTGAATTTTATTGTATGATATATTACCGCAACAAGTTACATTAAGACGTCAATCTGTGAGGTTTACGGTATTCATAATGCGATAATAAATTGCGACGACGCGTAGAATGCCGCGGACAGTTACATTTGTTCGAGTGTTTGAATGAGACTTCCTTATCATTTTCAAATGGCAATCTTTAAGTGATGCTTTATGCGGGAAACGTTCACGTGAGCTGGACAGACCTAAGATAAATACATTTGACGAAAAGAAATTTATTCGTAAGAAATAAAACATAATTATACAACGGCGTCTAGTTAAGTCTCAGCGTACACGTAAAAAGGATTTGGTAATAATCATCTAGCTTGGATAATAGTCTTAGAATAATAATTAGAAGCCTGGACAGATGCTTTGGTGAAATAGTTTCAACTAAACGTGTAAGTAAGGTAGATGATCAAATGATTCGGTAACTATTAACAAATAATTTCAGTAAGATTTGCTATCTATTGCTAATAAGGTCTGGCACCTATTACTAAGTCTTGATGACTATTACTAATTTATGTGGCGCGTATCATCAAGCAACTTATAAAATAAAACCCTATTGTTTAGTAATATTCAATACATTATTGGTATTATTATTATTATTATTATTATTACTATTATTATTATCATTACTACTACTACTTGATATTATTTGCCGAACCATTAATTGTTTAGCTAAATATAGCTAAATGAAGAGTTTGTTCTGTTAATTATTACGTACTTATTACCAGCTGATCGATAACTATCACTATATTTGATACTAATTACCAGATATACGCTGAAATACTTAACCAAATGCATTTGCTGTTACAAGACTTTTTTCAATGTATACACGATCACGTCCGCGTCTACATGAATCTTGGTCGTGAATAGAATTCCGTTTCCATCCGCAATTTCATCGATGTGTGCCGAGAAACTGGTTTAATTTCCTCGATATTAACGGCTCGATCTCGAGTACGTTTCTCCGTGCGCGAACGATTTCTCACAAGTTCGACAACGCGCTATCTCGGTCGTTTCTTTCGCGCGAGGCGCGCTGCGAATACTCCGAGGGCGAGCGGAAAGGACCAGTTGGGATTTACATTAATTTGGGTGCCAACAGGGAGGGCGTAGATTGCGCGGTAAATGATGCGTAAAGGGGCTAGATAGAAAATGTTGTAACGTGCGATATTCGGCTTCGCGGTGCGAGCGCGCTTCCTTCGGAGGGTTGCGGAAATGGGACGAATAGCGCGGCCGATGAGGCCAAAGCGAAAGGGTTCACCCATCGGCGCGCGCCTTCCGCGTATTTTTCCTCCTCGCACCTTCAGAGGAATGCGCCGGGGATCGAGCACACGGGATGACGACAAAAGAGAAGCTCGGTACGGTTTATGTCGCCGCCGTCGAGTACTCGCGACAGATATAGACCGCGAGATAAACGACATATTACCCGACATAAAGCAACTTCCACGACGCGCGCGGCGACGGCTATACTCGCCGCAGTGTACCATTGCGCCCGTATCTTCCCCATAGCCTCCTTTCTCGATCCAATTCAACGAATCTGCCAAGTACGCGCCAGGCAGGTACATGCCGCACAAATTGGATGCGCAGAATGCGCAGAATGAATCTGTCGTTGTCGGGACGTGGAGATCCGAAGGAAAAGGAGGATGTTCGAAATAGGGCATCTGCGGGACCTTCACTAATTAATGCAAATTTCTGGGATCTTCCAGAAACAGAAAGTAACAATTATTTATCCGCTAAGAGGAAAGTTCTGAAAATCGGGATTTGATTGTTGATTGTTGAAATAGTCATATGAAATGTTTTTAAGCTTTATAACCTTGATATCTTTAAAGTAACAAATATATATGTTTAGTGTTTTAATGTATTGTGTGTAAGGTTTGTCTAAGAGAAAACTTTGGCGTCGCGGAGCCTAGCGAGAATGACGGATATGTACTCTGATAACTGAGGATCACTTCCTGATTTTTCCTTCTTTTCTTTTACTTTTCCAAGTTTCTCAAATAAAGAATTTTGTTAGGCAAGGACTAAAAATGTAAAAGTAAGTTTTTTCTTTCAGATCCTTCTGCATGTATAACACATAAAAATTGTGTAAACAAGAAAAACAAATTTTTGTACTCTTTCTACTCGCCTCTCAAGACCAAGAGGCTTAAAAAATATTTAATATGATTGTTTCAACAATCGACGATAAATATCGATTTTCATAACTTTCCTTCGACATGGTGGGCAAATAATTGTTATTTTCTATTTCTAGAAGATTTCAGAAACAGCTTTTAATGATTAATTAAAGTCCTGCTAGTTGATCAAAAGTGGCCTATTTTTGTCATCCCTCTTTAGAAATTGTTGAAATGAGGAAGCGGAGCAGAGACGCCAGTGACTCTCCGTGGTGCTCCGCGACCCTCCTTCGCTGTGAAAAGTGGGAAATCGTCGAAGATCTGATCAGCCATTTATAAAGCGGCGCGTAAGCGTGAATTTTCCGTTGGATTATTCGGCCCTCTGACATTTAAAGCGAGGCAGTGATTTCCGGCGTCATGTTTATCTCGCATTTTGTGCAATCACGGCGTCGCAGCTGCCGTGTGCGATACCGTGGCCATCGCGGCCATCGATTCCCTCGGTCTAATTAGATAACGATACGCGTCACGTGCGCAAGGGTGTGCGTTTTACGACGAAAGCATTTTCACTTGCGCGCGGACATGCAAAGAACTTCAATTTGGTCGTTTAATGCGACCATTCGATTTCGTGAACGTCGCGGGTCCACTTGGGAATTTTATCAATCGAGATTTACCCGCCGCCGACGTGTTTTCTTTTCTCCCCTTTAGCTTTTGGTCGTTATAGTACCGGCGAATCCACCGCCGACACAAATACGCGTCGACGATAAAAGCGGCGTTTCTCGGGGCTAGTTTCCCCTGCGAATGATGACAACGCGACCGCTCTTTTTCTGAACGATAAAATGTTTTCCGCGCGTTTTTGCGAGACGCAGTGCAAAAACCGTTGGATTAAAATGATTCGCGGGGAACCTGCCTCGTGTGAAAAAACTTCAAAAGAAAAAATGAAAAAATAAGTGTAAGACAATTCAATTCCTATATTTCAAGATAGTTGTATCGCTAGATGCTATATTTTCACTCAAAGAGGTCGAATTTACTATTTATCAAACAAAATTACGTTTTTATATATTTATTTCACTGTTTAAGTATTATTATTAGTTTCAGATGAAATTAATATAAATATAGAAGTTGAAGGTAGTATGTTAATCTCACACAGGAAACATGTATATAAAATAAAAAATGTCGATTTTATTTTTGAATACCTTATCTCTCGAGTAGTTAAACTTTTTTTAATTGCACAAACAGATAATATTTTACTAGTTATAGAATTTCATCATATTTTCACCAGACTCGTTTCATGATACAACTATCTTAATTCCTAACTAAGGTGTAACAGACAATGTACTGACGTTACTCGTTAAACCCAAACATGAGAAATAAATAAATATATATATATATATATATATATATATATATATATATATATATATATA
>NW_022639553.1:917963-934668 GCF_010583005.1 Odontomachus brunneus | reverse complement strand
TATATATATATATATATATATATATATATATATATATATATATATATATATTTGTTTTTCTTTAATTTGAAGCTTAACTTAATATAAAGCAAGTACCATCTGTTTGTAAATTTGTATGTTTGAAAACAATCTATTTATCCTGTCTCTGTGCAAACTTAACATGTTTGGATTTATAAACATTTTATTGAAGGATAAAATACGAAATTAATCTGAGTTTAGATTTATGAATTTAGAGTTGAATTTTCCATTCAACTTTTTCCGTTGAAAGAGATTGTGTTGGACGACGTTTTTGAAACATACAGACATTAGGAAATTTGTAAAACGTTTTCGAAGCGATTTCTACGTAGTGATTTAGGTAGGGTGGTGCGTGGACGAGCCTGAGATGGAATGTGAAGAAAAGTGGCTGACGCCGTTGCGCGAACGCGTTAAACGAACCACGGCGTCATAATTTCCAGCGGTGGGTCGCGATAATTTAATTTTGCGAGAGTGAAAGATAGCGCCCCACTTCCCTCCTCCACACAAAGTAGACCGGCCTCGCGCGAGGAATTACACCGTGCATTCGCGCGGGGAGCGTTATGGAGCCGAAGGGGTGCTATGTAAGTCCCCAAACTGGGAAGCAGCTCGAATTCCTTATCGAATTTCCAGTACATTATTCCTCCTGGAAAATTACAATTCGCCGCATAGCAGGAATATGAGTCATATTAACGGTCGGAGCCGGAATCGTGGGAATTAATGGCCGCTTTTGATAATTTTTGCGCGCAAACGCGTAGAAGCAGCTATAACTATGATGTCGAGTTCGCGAGACTAACGATAATCGATCTTAGGGATATGGGGCACAAATCGGGAACAAGGCTGTTACACTGTGAAAAAAGTTTTGTAATAATTAACAAATGCACTTGATTGAGCGTTTCAGGACGATGGCCGATAATTAGTATCAAATATGATAATATTGATGAATAATAAAATTGTTAACAATCTGATAATGATTACAAGATAATTGATAAAACAAATTCGTCATTTATTAAACCGATTAAATGGCTTAGTAAATGTGATACTAAATGTGTGGTACTAAATAACTTAGCAATAATTATTAAATTGTTTGACTATTATGAAAGTATTTCGTTATTATTACCACATAATGCTATAAGTATTATTGAACAATATGGTTTTATTTTACAAGTTATCTTATGATACGTGCCACATAAATTGATAATAATCGCCACATCTTAGCATCAGATACCAAGTTTTGCTAAGGTAATTCGTTAATATTTATCAAATTATTGTTTATATTCACCTACATTTTAGTTTAGCTAAAATTATTTTATTAAAGCGTCTGGTAATTATTATCCAACCTTGACGCGGTCATTAGCAAATCTTCTTTTTAATATGCCGACATTTTGATTAATTCGAATCTGATAAATTCAGAAAGAACAATTATACTTCAACTTTTTATCCCGCGTTAAAACTCCCGTGGTTATTTCGTTTTTATTTTTTCATACGCGATATTTTTGGCGAGACATAAATTTTCCGCGATTCGATCTTTTTGTTATCTCGTTCGTTGGGATAATAGCGCCGAGTGAATTCCTACCTGCGCGATATATTTAAACCGATAAGTTTATTTCTCACCGGGGGACATTGAACCGGCGACAAATCTCGTTTCACGTGAGATTACTTCTCTTTATCTCGTGCTGTCGCGGACCGACGCAAACTCTTTGCCCTCACCCTTTTCGCGCCTCGATTGGTCCGATAATTAATCCCGCGACAATGAACCCCGTTATGAATTGTATTTCTCCTTTGAGAGACGTAAAGCGTTCTCGGCGCGTTCTCGGCGTTCTCTTCCTTCTTGTACCTTTATCGTTACTCTTAGGATCTTTCATCAACGTGATCGGCTTCCAGCTTCCAACACGACCGCAAATTGGATTTCTCGCCGACGCGGAATTCATTTTTGCCCGATCCCACAGGCTACACATTCGCTTTCGTCGGCAACTCTTGCATTACTGGCGCATTCTCTCTCGTTCAGTTTACACTATCGAAAACTTCCAATATCTCGTCTGTGACCTCAGAATTTTGTATGTTCCGTTAATACTTCTTTTTCTTTATTAAAAGTCTATTCAATTCTGTCTACCAAATTTCTACCAAATTCCAATTCAGTTGGAGATAAGAGTTAGTCGGAAAATTGCCCAGAATATTTTCCAGACGATTCTGCCACATATATGCAACTGCGACTCGTTAGCCGCAGGCTAAAAGAAGCATGGAATCTCGCGTCGGTTTAAAAGACCAAAAAACAGAGAGGAAAGGAAGAATGAATAAGCTCACGTACGTCATCGTACAAATAGCACAAAGCGATGCAACGGCATAGAAAAGTGAAGCATTTTGCAAATTGGAGAGCGTTCGCGTAAAAATTAGCCAATGTTCGTAGGTTAAAAGTTTGAATTGCGTATAGTATCTGTGTGTTTCTTTCTATCATCTGATACATATTGCACACTGAAATAAAAATTTAGTAATAACCATCAAGTCTGGATAATGATTACCAAATGCTTTAGTAAAATAATCTCAATTAAACGTGTGCTGAATATAATCCAATAATTTGGTAAGTATTAACAAATAATCTTATAGCAAGACTTAGTGTTTGTTTGCAAAAACTTTGTTAGACTATTATCAATTTATGTAGTGCGCATCATCAAACAATTTGTCATATTGTTAAAACCATATTGTTTAGTAATATTTGTTACATTGTGTGATAAATATATGAAAGTGACCAAAAACTTTGGTAATAGTAGTCCAATTTAGTATTTTTACGAAATTATTTGATATTATTGACCAACCAAATTAATGGTTTCAACTAAATAAAGAATTTTTACTAAGTATTATTTGGTTGTTGCTAGAGACAGTTATACGATAAAATATTATCATATTTGATACTAATTGTCAAATGTTGCATAGAAATGCTTAACTAAATACATTTGCAAACTACAAAACTTTTTCCAGGCTAGTCGTCGTGATGTTCTACAATGAAAAAATTATTTTTATATTTTAAATTATTTTTATATTACCAAAATATTTGATATATTTAATTTGGTTGGCACTACCATATTTTTACTTGTGTTAAGTGTACATATATTATTGAGAAAGCAAAACACACATAGTTGCAATCAATTTTTTGATTGCAGTTATCAAATATTTGATCCCATTTTAACTAAAATTCAGTGTACCAAATTTTCATTTTGTCAACAAAATCCTTTTTTTCAATATACTTTCTAATTTCATTTTTTTTCAATTGTTTAGTAAACAAAAAAATAATAATCGTTCATGAAGGCTGTATAATATAGAAAGTGTCACCACATCGACTTAATTGATTCGATTTTTTGCTGAAAATACTCGTAAATATTCGACGAAGAGAGCGGAGGGTGTCGCAGTGTTCTCGCGGTGACGATGTAATTGTGAAGAGCGAACGATTATTTAGAGGAGTTTGGACGCGAATCGTCTTTCATCGTAATCGCTCTTTCGCGGAAATGTATGATTTATGAGCGAGGCTGCGAGAGTTGCGCGATACGCGAGAACGATTGCGCAATTTTGTCCCCGGAGAAATTGTTTCCGGACAATATTGAGACTGACACCACCTAATCGTCCGTCTCCCGCACTGATTCGCCGGAAACCTTAGGAATGTCCTGACGCACACGGTGCAATTAAAATATGTGACGGGATGGCCGTGACCCATATCTTTTCGAGAATCGATAACGTGGCAAACGGGGAGGTCGTTGTTTTACGAACCATTTGTCTTGTCGATAATTAGCGAAGCCTGGATGTAATGCCGAAGAGCCCGGGACTATTCTTTTGGTTCGTATTTTTGCGAAGAGTATTATTAAGCAAGCTCTCTCTTGATGTACATTCGGAAGCTAATAATAGCTTTATTTCGGGAACACTGAGCGAGATGGATTAAATTTTATTTATCGGCGAACTTCTGACAACAATCGTGGCGACAGCCGCGAGTTGTATACGAAAGTTCTTTGCCATTAAGTACGAAAATGACAGGAAATCATTACGCTCTTAACGACGTATATATGTCGGGAGGTAAATATCGCGGTGCCATCGCTGCGTTACTTTCGTCAGTCTTCTCGGTGACGATTCATCTTCTCTCTTAGAGGAGTGACTCGCAAGTAATGGAAAGCGAATGGCGCGGAGGGAGCAAAAAGAACTCGAATGAAAGAGAGAATATTTACTTATTGAATGTGTGCGTTTACTTCGCGGTGATCCTTTTATGGGGAAACGTTCCATTATGTATGACGTCAGATTAATTTATTTCGGAAATATTCGTATCACTCCATAAATCTGTCAAGTAGGTATTAAAGGGATGCCATACATGAAAATCTTACCGACGAAATACTCATTTTCTCCGCAAAGTATTGATTCCACGGAATTATAGAATTACAGATGCTTTTGTACATTAAATGTATCTATGAAAATAAATTGGAGATATGTGATGGAGACTGTTGCTCGGTATGTGACGCAAACGAGAGAAGGTTTCAAAATCTCTCTCTCTCTCTCTCTCTCTCTCTCTCTCTCTCTCTCGAGCAGTCAGTGCAAATATTTATCTAATACAGCTGTATTCCGCGCCGCACGTATGTTTGTTCCGCTCACGAAAATTAAAAAAAAAAATATTACCGTATCTTTACAAACAAATTTAGAAGCTTAAAAATATACGAAAAGTTTGCAGAAAGATTTCTACGCATGCGTGGTCAAATTTTTCGCCAAATATAGTAAATATTTTTCGCCAAACAAAACAGCACGTATTTATATAAGATCTATGTGTATAGTCGGTTTCAAATCAGTTTGCACATTTTTGCAACACTTCAAGTTGTCAGAATTTAAAGCCATTGTTAACGTGTATGCGCAGTATCAGTTGTGAATATGTAAAAGTCACTTTTCAAGATATTGTTCACTTGATGTAAAGTAAATTCTTTCTTCCAAATTTCATAAATATCATATTTTGCGTTGTCATAATCAATTATTGCGGACATACATTGGGAATGGTTTTCAATTCTGACCATTTCAAATGTTACTACAACTTCATTCGATAAAAAGTGTGCAAACCAATTTACAACCGACTGTACCAAAAATATTGTGTCAGTGTTCATTTGATATGTCGATTTAACGATTGAATCCACGTCATATTTTTCGATATTTTTGGAGTTCATTATCCACTTTGACGTCCCCTTAATAGCATAATTCTTAATTAGGTATGGCTTTAAGCTTTTTTTTAAAAAGAGCATAATGCCAGGAAGAAGGATAAAATTTATTCGTACCTCATACAGACACATCAATTCTTCTCACAAATTTATCAGCGGATCGCGCAAAGAGGATACCGCATGAAGAGGAATATGAAGATCAATACGATAAGAACGACGCGGCACGTGTAGTTTACTTTGACATTAGCCTGGTACATTAGTCCACAAAGGAATATAATTAATGGCATCATCGAGTGTGCGGTCCTCTCGATGCCAAATGAAATCTTCAAGCTGAATGCAACAATGAGATCTGATGAAAGAAGAGCGCGGGTAACTCTTTCTGTTGAAGCTTCATTAGGAATGCGTTAGACTTCCCGATTTTAATGAGGCATGACGATCATTGAGAGCGCGGAAGCTGAGTTTCCGGATTTTGTTAATGGATATCTTCCTCCCGTGGCGGTTTGCAAATTATGTAATGGTACACGGAAAAAGAAGATTTGGTTGAATTAACCAAATATCTGGTCGAATATGAACGACCCAGAAATTCCGATTGAAATAAGCCGAGTTCTGTTTAATTTAACAAGATTTTTGGTAGACTAATCAGACATTTGGTTTGGTTAGTCTACCAAAAATCTTGTTAACTTAAACAGAATTTGGGTTAATTCGGCTTAATCGGAATTTCTGGATCGTTCATATTCGACCAAATATTTGGTTAATTCAATCAAATCTTTTTTTCCGTGTATTAATACCCGTTTCTCCGCGGGTCGAGAAGCTTTTTACAATTTTCAGGAGCTATTAATATCTAGTTATGAGATACTCGCTAGTGAGCTTTATGCACGTTCTGTAAAAAGTACATTCCGTTATTATAATGTACCTATGTCACGGGAAAACTGTCATTCTGTGGACGAATCAAGAAAGAATACTTTTGCGAAATGGATTGATCGAAAGATATTGTGAAACTTATAATTTAATTTGTCCGCCGTCCCGCGCACACACACCAAAGTTTAATTGTTCGTTAAATTAATTATTTAATTAGCGCCTTTGGCGTTCCACGGCATACTAACACGTACTGAGAAATGCTCAGGTAAAAATTGTCTTAGCATTATTCTGGAAATATTAATGTTTCCTTTCAACAATTAAAAATGTGGAAACGAAATTTTGCAGCGCGAGATATAAAATCTTTGGCTTTTTTAAATTATGAAGTTTTGAAACATCTAACTGGAGAACATCTAACTGGAAACATCTAACTGGAAACATCTAACAATGGAGAAAATGTTGTAGTAAAATGTACAAAATCTTTGTAATCTTGGACAGAATTATAGCCGAAATTACTACATATTCGTTGAAAAATGTTCACAAACGTTTGACTTTCAACTGCAAAGTTATTGTAATTACTTGAATGTTTCTTATATCGTATATCAAGCAAGGTATCAAATTTACTGTTTCTACGGTTTATGATACAATTATATACCATAATTTCAGCTTAGTTCAATTTTACAAAAAATATAATTAAAAATACAAAACATAATTTTAATATAATTTTTACTACACCATTTCCTAAGTAACAAATGTAAAATAGCTTACATCATTACTACGCGAATTATCAATATGTAATCGAGCACACAAAATGTTGATAGTTAGGTGTCAGTCGATCGTTACGACATTCATATGCTCATTAATATGACCCAAATAAATCACGACTTCATGTACTGACAGTGACTTGACTGGCACTGATTGCGTGAGAGACTTAAGAGAGGAAGGGAGAGAAGTGGAGAGAGAGGGAGAGAGAGTTGTGTCAAATGAAATATTGACAGTATTTATATTGACAGCAATATTGATCATACAAGAGCCCTTCGGAGGACAAAACATGTAACTACATTCGCGCGAAAATGATTCAAGCGCTTTGAAGGACAAAAGAGAAAACTACCGGAGCTACGTAACAAGTGTCGGTGTACTTTGCCACGTGCTTTCGACCGCGTAATTTGTTACTTTTAATCCAACTTTTAATCACATCTCTATTATTTTCGCTACCTTTCTCCTCACGTTACTGTTTTTCCACACGAGAACTGGATTGTTATTTGTGCACAAGCTATATAAACGGAATTTGCGCGCGCTTCTATATTTTGGACGAAAACCAGTGTTGCCATTGTATTTATTACTTTTCTTTTTTTCTTTTTGTCGTTAACTTTGCTCACATTGTTGTCCGCATGTTGGTTATCTCAATTACCTAAGCAAAGCAGTCAAAGAGAGAGATAGAGAGAGAAAGAAAGTAGAGTAGAATAGTTTATCTGAGTAGAAACCCTCTAAAGTTTTTAATATTTGTAAGTACAACAAAATAAAAATTATCAATTAAAAGAAATAAAAATTATCAATATAAAGAGAGGAAGAAAATACACAGAAAAGGAAAGAGCAAAACGGAACGAAGAGAGAGAAAGAGAGAGAGAGATTGCGCTAATGTGGGCTAAGTTTCTGCGTCCGAGGGACGTGAGGGACTTCTCAACGCCTGTCGTTCAAACGACGAAGATTTCTTTTTTTTTTCCGGCACCGCTTTACCGCGGTACAGCTTTATTTTTCCCGATATTTCCCGCGGTCCCACACACGCGCGCTCTCCCGCGATATCCATGATTTCCGCGATTCTGCCGCGCGACTTTGCGTAGGAGTAGTACACCCCCGTCAGCTGTCTGATATTACGGAAATATCGTGTGGATCTCGGTGCCGGGGGATTCCTCTAGATTTTATCGCACCGGCGCATCGTTTCGGGCTTTTCGATGAAGGACACTCTCGGCCACTTGTGACGACGCTGAACTGTGAACTTTCGGGCCGAAAAACTACACCGCACGGCTCAGCGCGGGAAGCGCGCCGATAAAATTCGACGGGGAGACTCATGGACCGGTGTTAACCGAGGCGTCGAGGCGGAATATCCGATCGGCGAGATTGTGCCGAGAGTCGTAGTTTTGTTACAGACGAAATAGCACGACACGAGAGTCAGCGCCGCGTTTTTGAAATAAACCAAGAGGACCGCGCCGACGAAATGATCGATTTCCGAGTAAGTTCAGGCTCGACCAATTTGACCGCGTGTTGTATCCCCGACCGATCTCCTCATCCTCTCACAACGCCGACAACTCGCCGCTCTGTATGCGAGACGTGCAGATTACGCAATCGTGTATAATTATAGAGGCCACTGTCGAACACTGTTCAGCACTTCGCTCGAGATACCCGCGGCGCTTTTAATCGACTCAATTCGCGGCGCGTCGGCGCTTCTTCGGCCCTGTCGCAGATCGCAATCGCGCGTATAACTGTGATGGAGGTCGAGGACAGAGCTGTCCACGTGGTGTCGGCGCGCGGAATCGCGATCGCTACATTCGCACAGCCTCGAGATACCTCAGCGCACCGACTCAGAGACCGCTGCTCTTCGCATCTCTCAGTATTCTCTCTCTGTCAATACTGGTCTGTCAATACCGGTCTGTCAATACCGGTCTGTCACCACTGATTGCACTACGACGAGCTTTGCCTCTTCCCCAACGTGAATCAAAGAACGAGGATACGAGGAGCGGAGGCGCGCGGCGGCGGCGGCTTCTGGGAGTCTGCGGTCGATGGATGATTCCGATTTCGATTGCGGGTGATAATCGCGATTTTCGCGTCCGTCCGAGATCTCCCACGGCTCAGCTCGCGAAATTCCGCCTGGACTGGGGTTGCTCGCGACGTGAATGCTAGATGAATACTGAGGCACGTCACACAACGGCCGCCGGGTTTCAGCCCCCTTCTACGTGTGCTCGCCCTCTCATCCCTCTTCCGGACTCCGCTCCACTATCCCCTCGCTCCATTCCCTCATCGGGTGCGCATCCACCCACGCAACTGTTGCGCCCCCGTCCGTTCCTGACCGCATCCCTCGGCGTCTCGCTCGGCTAAACGCGTGCTGGGAACGATCGAGCCACGTGGCTCACGATCATTGATCGCGATCGAGCGCTCGATCGCGACCAAGTGTTCAGCTAAACTCTATTAAATTAGCGACCGACCGGCGGGCCGCTATCGCTGACGAAGTTAACAGCAATATCGCCACTTAAAAGAATTAATTAAATATATTCCGACGTTTCGCGAGCTATGTCGCGCGGCGCCGCTATGAATTTCATTAAACCCCGTCACTTTTGGAACGAGCGAGTTGCTCTCAGGACGGATCGGTCGCTCGGACGATTTATTAACTTCGAACGCGGGACTAAATTTTCGCCGATTATGATATGCACTGGATTTACTGAGTAAATGACGAGGCATTTACAATGTTAAGTATGTATATATTATATATATATATATATATATATATATATATATATAACTTACGGAGAGTAATGTTGCACAATTCACTCGCGTCAGGCGATGTTAAAAATGTTGCTTCATAAGCTTGTGAGTTACCATGAGTTACTATATTATTATATAGCATATCAAGCGCGTGTGTACATTATTATTATTAATCCATAATTAAGTGAGACCGCGTGTTTTCCCGCCGAGCACAACTTTGTTATTATGTTATCTACGATTCTCAAACACACACATCATTAAATAATTCATTAGAAACCTAATGAATAAGAAACTAGCGATTGCCGATTGACAATTGGCGATAGAAGATTAGTTTTCAATCAATTAAAGTAAAGTAGCTACTGACTGTCTTGCTCTGATTAGTTAAATACTAATTGCCAATTGTCAATCGACAATCGTTAGTCTGATTTGGGCTTTAGGAGATTTCTATTCAAGCCAGTTGCTCTCAGTTATCTCCGTCGAGTTTTAATGCAGCCGAATATTTTCGATTAATGGTAACGGAGATATTATCCCTCATCAGCGTCAAAGTTTTCCCTTCAGTGCTCGCATTCAGTTATACGAATTGACACTTTTTTCCGTGTAAAAATACGCCTACTGGCAACTGCAATTTTAGATATTTATATGTCACGACGAGATTCAGCTACAACACACAGGTTCTTGCTGCAGCAGCCAACTTTTTCTCCCCGCGTACTTTTGAGATCGGAACTTTCTAACATCTGTACATTCTGAAAAATCAGTGTATGTTCAATACACGTGGAAACTAAAGTCTTACTTAGCGCCTTTAAATAGCAGAAAACATACATTTTTAAGTTCTAAAGAGAATCTCACGATAAAGTTAATACACGAAAAAAAAATTTCCTTACCGCGCAGCTAATCATGGTTTGTTGAAAATGTATTTTGCTATTATAACCTTTTACTGCTATTGCTACTACATTGGTTTTAGCTGAATAAATGCTTACTGACAGTTATACTTTTAGATATCCATATACTTCAAAAGAAATGTTTTGCTGGTCCAAGTAGAATTCTATAAATGCCACAGTTAAAATTTATCGCTGCTTTTGTAGCTGTTAGAAAATTGTCTCTTAGAATTTATAGCAGCAGCATTCTAACAATATCTGCAAGCGAATTTAGGCGGATGTGAAAACTATACATTCGTTTGCCTCTCGTTGTTAGTTTTTTCTAGAGTCTTGACATCGCCGACTTCTTTCTGATTAATCCAGTTTCTTATTTAATCGAAAAGGGTGGAATAGAGGATCATGAATTAAGAGTTTCCATTTGGATAAATTTTTATGCGAAAAAGAAATTACACGTAATACTAGTTTTTTAATATAAAATAAACATATTTTTAAGAAAACAACAGTTATTTACATTATACTAACAGAGATTTCTTGTGGAGGTTATTTAGGTTATTGAATACACACCCTTCATATATAAAATTTTTAATGACAAACCGATTTCGATAAGAACACCGATTTCGATCGAAGAAGTCGCTGATGTCCAGATTCTTACTTGAGGGACTCTAGTTTTTTTTTCTACTACGGTCAATTTTTATAAGAAGTGTGACTACCTTTAATCCGGATGGGCGGATTTCACAGAGACTTTGTTATTAAATTTCAAATGGTTCAAGTAGGAATTCTGTCTAACTTAGGTTTTATAGGTTAGTGCTAGTTATTTATCTATCTATCTAGCTAATTTTTTGTATCCAAATAATTCCCGCTATAACTGCAAGATCATTCTCTTTTGAGTATATGTTACAATGAGACTTAACTACCATACACAGATTCTTACTCACCCGTTTTGCAGTTGGCTCTGTTTTCCGTGTAAGTTAATAGAATCAAAAGAGGTCGATATAAGTTTCAGAGCATCAAATTGGGCGTTCAATGTAATGTTGATAAATTTCGACTCATGAGATTCGCGGCAGCGATTACGGGGAAACGGCAGAGCGGGCTGTGAAAAATGTGCTAATGGATTTCTTATAAGCGCGACTAAAGACCGCCAGGCGTGTGTCGATGTAGCAAGGTCGTCGACGACGATAACGCACGCCGCACTTTGTAAGCTCGGCTCGAACGATGCATAAAACATCTCGGCGCACGTAGCCCGCCTTCGCTTCTCCGCCAACTAATTAGTCTGGATTTATTAACGGCAGTTTTGCAACAGTCGTTGGATTCTTACGGGCGGTCTTCTGTCGAGGGCGCTTAATTAATTACACTCTCGTAGGGCGACGTTGGTAATAATGCTTTCCTAATTAGCCGCGTTTGCGCGCGAAATACCTACGAGTTCGCAGCCAAATGCGAGGAGGAGGAGGGAGAAGTCGGCAGCGAAAAACGAATGAGAGAAGTGCGCGCAGTTAGAAAGCTCTCGATCGAATTATTTTATATCGCCGTCGCACGAAGAAGAGAGAAGCGCGCGCACTGGCCGCGACTGAGTTTTCAAATAAAATATCGAACATTGGCGCAAATATATACATACATATATATATATATATATATATATATATATATATATATATATATATCTCGCTCGACTAGACTTAGGTCCGTATCGTTCTCCGAGCTTCGAGTATTTACCTGCTTGCATCCGCGCCTGTTAAACTTGGCATTGATCGATTGACGTCGAATAAATTTTTCCGTCCCTACGTGCAATGCCAGACACCGCGGCATATTCGCGCCATATAACCGCCACTCGTAAAATCAGCAAAATATTTCTCTGAGCGTAGCCAGGAATACGTAATTATTTTCCTGCTGCCTCCGTGTGCGAGAGTCCGTTTCGCGCGCTCTCGCGCTGAGAAAAACCTCTTTTACATATCGCTCGATCCACCGGCGATTATATTCGAAATAATTGCTTTCCCGAGGCGAGTAACCGAAATTACTCGTCGCGACAAGTACAGGCTCCCACGAGATAAAAACATGAGAAAAGGAGGAGTCGCGGGATGCGTTTGAACGTGCTTCTTTTAATCAATTTTTGTCTGGTAACCTTGGAGTATAAATTATTGTGTCGAAATTAGCGATATTTTTCTTATCGTACTTATCAAATAACAGATTTACTACTAGATAATCATAGATATAGATAACAAGCTTCTAATAATTCGCTGTTGGAATATTTGGAATTTGATCTCGGAATTTGATAAAATCTCCGTTTTGATCATACAAATTTAAAACGATATGACTTTTGTGAGATTAATTTTCGATGATGAAAACAGGCATATTTTGAATTGTCGTATTATTGCGAAGAGAGCTAAATATTATTTTTACACGTGCCTTTGCATTGAAATCTTAATTTATCGTTGCCATAACGACTTTAATTTCTGTTCCTTGTGCTGCTAGAAAAGTGCGAAATAGCAGTATAACTGTTAATGAAATTTTTCAATATGAAATCATCTTCGGTGATTTCTAGATATCTTTGAAAGTTCGATATATTGTGTTAAAGGATAAAATAGAATTGAGAATTGTGTAACTTAAATTCTTAAGAATTATGTGTATCTCTTATCTAGATATTTGTGCGTGATAAATTTCCTATCTCTTGTTACTTACATTTTGTTCCATTAACAACACTCTAAATGTGTACAAAAGTCGCGTATTGATAAAAAGAGATAATTCATTTATTGACATACTTTCCAAATTGTATTTTCAAGTGATAGGGTTGATTGTATACAGTTTATATAATTCGCGTAAGAATATTTACTGGGATAGGGTTGATTGTATACAGTTTATATAATTCGCGTAAGAATATTTACTGGTAAATAAATAAGCCAAATTTTACCATCAAATCATAGATTTGTTAATTAAATTATACGGAAAAATTACGTATAAATTATATATTCTTGTGAATGTGTAGGCAAATAAATACTTGTTCTTTTTTAATTAAAACATGTCCAAAAAAATTTAAACAGGTTGTAAGGTTCAGTATCGTATTTTCAGTGATGCATAAAAGAAGGTATTATTAATAAACTTACTATATATATATATATATATATATATATATATATATATATATATATATATATATATATATATATATATATATATATATATATAGAGAATATTATAAATACGAGAAATATCATGTTTTAATTTCTCTTATTAAAATACTCAATTCGCACATCAATTAATTTAATAGAAATCTAGAATAGATAATGGAAAGAGATATATAGATATTTAAATATGTGTACATGAATATGTATTTCAAGTATCATTATAAATTGTAAATTTTCCATCGCTCTGTACTTTCCAACAAAACAGTCACTAATTTCGAAATTTGTGTATTATGTCGGCATATCTTTAATATCGTAGAGTTTTTCATTAAAACTTTAATATTAGTTTACGAAAAGTGAAGAATAGAAATTAGAAATGGCACGTCAGCTGCAAGGGACACGTATGAAAAATGTTAACTTTAGTTTCAAATAACTCAACTGTCGAATGGTGAATTCTTTTCTAGTTACACGAGCAGTTAGATAATATTTCAATTTACGTGTAATATATGTTTCAATGAATTCTGAATGAAGTCACTTTACATCACAATCTCCTTGAGAGGCAAATACTCTTTTCGTACTGGCGGAAATGTTGATCTGTTTGAAATGATAGCTTCTACGATGAGATTATGAATTAAAATTAAAATTTATTTCCATCGCCTTTTCTATCGGCTGCTTTAAGCGGGAATAGTCTCTCTGAGTCGAGCGCATGATCTCGGACCGTGCGACGACGTGCGACGTTCCCCGACAATTTCATGAATAATTGAACGTGTGCTTTAAGCGGACCGTGACGTATTGGCGAAGTATCGGTTCGTCCCGCAAACAGAATATGCTAGCCGACCGTCTGGACTGCTTGATTGATTAACAGTTTGCGTTGAATTTTCGAATGTTAAACCGCCCGGCTGAGAGTGTTACGGTGCGATTTACTCGCGACACAGATGGAGTAATACGGCTGCGTTTCAATCGGGTGAAATGACAAACGTCATTTTATCTAAACGTCGTTTAGGATACATTTTTCTTGGAAAAGTGGAAAGGTCAAGCTGTATATCTTTGAACTTATAGATCACGTTACTTTTACTTCTCGTCGAGGCCGTGAATTTCGCGAGATGCTGCGAAAAAAATATCCTTAACGAGCAAGATTTCACAAACTGATGTGGCAGGCATCAAAAATCGCGAGATCGCGCGGGAACAGCTCCCATGTCCTTCATAAAAGAAACAATTATGAGTGTGCATAAGTGTCGTAGCGTGAAATGTTTTGCTTGAATATTAATACACCACACAGCCGATACTTGTCGAGGATCATCGGCGAGAATTCGTCGTCCAGGCACGGCCAACTGCGAGCAAGACTTATGGTATACGTGCGCCCACAGACACGCTTTCTTCATTTGTATTCCGCGAGGGAGAAACATGATAGGGCGCAATGGGGAAATCATCACAAAAGAACCTTGCAGATAAGCCACGCTCACCTTGACGCAGCACGCGTCGTGGTCTATAAAAGAGCGGACGCACCTCGCGGCCCAATCAAACCATACGAAATGTTCCGCTCGATCGTCGTCTCGCTCGCGGTCCTGGCGCTCTTGCAGGCGGCCTTCGCCGTCATCGACGTCTCCAAGACGAAGAACATCGAGATACGATTCACTGACGAGGATGTCGTGCCGAAAACAGCGTTGGTGAGTCAGTACGAGCTGTCAAGTATACTGTGGTGCATTTCGAGATAATAAGATGTAAAAAATCTCGTATACAAATGTTAACATTTGCGTTACATCAATTTGCTCTTATTATTTTAATGTAAAATTAACATATAACTGTTATTCTTTCCGTGACATTAATGTCAACTTCATAACTTAACATTTTTTTATGTCGCTTTTAGAAGTGAAATATTACTTTGTTTTAACACAATTATTACAAAAAATCAACTTTTTTTTAAAGTCGTTTTGATAATAAAAATAAAAAATAAAAAAATGCATTATACATATCTGTGTGTTAATTTAACACACGTTTATGCTTTTTTATTCAATATACGTCAGTATTCAAATAATACTTGTATTAAATTTACATATTTTATACTCTAATGCAGATTAACATATTATAGATATTAATTGTACTGAAAAGTTATGTTCTTGTCATTTTACGATATACACGATATGATATGTATACGATATGAAGTGGTATACTAAGTGACGTAGGCGACCTTTGAGAGTTAGAGTGCTTCCGAGTTCGATCCGTGGCAAGTTTTTCAAATATATCAGATGAATTGAATTAATTAAGTGCCATATATTTTTTAAGATTTTAGATAAAATCATAGACAATATCTCTCTTAAAAGCAATATAAAAAAGAAGAAATGATAATTAGAATATTTTTTTAGTGTGAAAATAATACTTTTTGCTGTTACATTTGACATTCTATACATATACCAATTTTATATAGAATCTGCTTCCAGATAGTGTTTGTGTTAATTTTTTTACATCTCTGTATTTTTTTTATATTCGCTTTGTATTAAATTAACACGAAAATTTGAGTAAACTTTCTGGGACGCGTGAAAGACGTTGAATTCAACGTAAAATTTTTTATCGTACATGTGTATCTGTGTGTAAATGTCCGAGTATATAGTACAATGTTATCTCTTTTCTCTTTGAAAGACGTGTAACATGTACGCGTGATTGCGGAAATAAGGTTTGACACACTTTTTCTTCGATGCGCTACAGAATGCGACCGATGTCCAATAGAAGAATTTGTTTCTGAGAAATTCTTAGAGAACAGGTTTTCTCATTCGATATCCGATGCGTTCTGAAATGTATCAAAAATAAATGTGTGAACTTTTTTGTCCGCGACCGTAAAACAAATTGTAGAATATATGTATATGATATACGTGTTATAATATCATATAGTTTTTTCTTTTCTCACACATACACATAAATTCTTTTTAATTTTATGTTTCTACTAGTATAGTACATACGCATCGTCAATAAGATCTATCTTGTTAAAAAATATAACAATTTTTTTAATAGCACGTTTTAGTTCTTAAAGTATAAATAACAAATATGAGATGAAAGAATAACAAATTACTGCAGTGTGTCGATATACTCCTCGGTTATAAAATTCTACAGTAATGTTTATTTCTATGGTAATTCTTTTAAATACTATATATATATATATATATATATATATATATATATATATATATATATATATATATATATA
>NW_022639553.1:914547-917182 GCF_010583005.1 Odontomachus brunneus | reverse complement strand
TATATATATATATATATATATATATATATATATATATATATATATATATATATATATATATATATAATTCCCTGTTTATTTAGTTTTTAATAAAGCAGATTATTCGAAGAATTCATTGGCGATTTTTAAAAATAAATGCTTCAACATTTAATTTCTTAATACTTAGTAAAAAATGAAGTCTTCATATATTTTTAACTTTAGTCTCTATCTATTTACTTCGGTATGAAGCGTATCGGTGTAGACTTTCTAGAAAACTGACTAGAGAATATCGGTCTTGTCGCTTTTTGATATGTAAAATAATCTAGGAGCATTTTAAGCAGTTGATTGAAATAGATACATTGTCTATATCAGATGGAGATATTATTATAATTGCGGGGAGAATATTATTAAAAAGATATGTTTGTGAGAAAAAAATCTTTGTTTTATTCATTCAGAAAACTCTGGCGCCCGAAACATATGCTGATCGATACATCGGAGATCTTGAGGTTGGAACACGATTCGCGGAAGAAATGATTTTGCGCCGAGTCGTGGTATTTAGAAATCCGACGTATAGTGTTCAAAGAAGCAGTATGACTCTGTACACCAACGGTAAAGCAATTTTGCATAACAAAAATTTGCATATAATTTAATTTGGATATATGTCCGTGTTTGGAGAGCGTATTTATCACACTCGGTATTTATCACACTCTCTGAATGCACATGAAACTTACGAAATCTTAAGGAGATTGTGAGGCAAAATGAGTTTGGTAAGGATTTATTGAAATTTGCACAAACACATGTATAAATGAGTTTGATATATTATCTAGGTGCTCTCGTGCAATCAGAAAAGGATCCATCATTCGATCAGTTGAATTATTTGAAACTAAAGTTGGTCGGTATTCGTAGTCGGATCTTATATTTAAGACCGTCGTAAGTTCATCTTTAGATGGTCTACGGATGATTTTATTGGCTACCAAACATCTGAAGTTAAACTTAAGATGTGTTAAATATAAGATCCCACTATGAATACCGGCCTTAAAATTTAAACTAATTTAAACTAATTTAAACTAAACTTTAGATTTAATATTCAAGATAATGAAAAATTACTATGATATTAAAGACTGATATACCGACATTATACACAATTTATTGGATTTGGAACATACAGCGGTTCATAATTTATAGTAATATTTAGGATACATATACATATGCATGTATTTCAATACTTAGATTCCTCTTTTTATTATTTGTGCATCTCTGATGTGAATCTTAGATCAACTGATACGCAAATGAAATATTGATAAGAGAAATTAAACAGTGATGTTTCTCGTATTTGTAATATTGTGTATATATATTCATTTCGATTTTTTATCTCAGATCAACATTTATTACTTAGACAATGAAACAAATATAGGAACGTAATTTTATTCGATAAATAGTAAATTTATAAGTGGTCTTCCTGATGCGCCACTGAAAATGACATTGAGCATTACGACCTCCTTAATAATATCAGATAACAATATAGGAAATGATTGACAATTATGTGCTTGAATATTCGTCTGTTTGTGCAGGAATCGTTCATTATCTCCGCGTTGAGAATAATGCAGGCAGCTACGCAGTGATCTGCGATCATTCGAACACTCTGGGATCAAGGAACACCTTTATCACTCTCCGTGTCTATCCTCAATCGAATTCCACGCTTTCTCTAATCTTAGCATCGCATTAGTAAAACTGCGACAAAATATCGTTTCTCATTTTTTACCGCCACGTACAGGTGCCAACAACTGGCGCATATAAAACCAGCTCGTGCGAGAAAATCGTTCGATAATGATTATTTCGATGACAATTTTCTTATAATGCAAAATTGATAAGGTCGAATTAATTTGACAAAAAAAAATAGTAATGTTTGTAATAAACGTACGCCTTTTCAGCTTCTATGAAAAATGACGCTAAGAAAAATCACGGTTCTAGATTTCCCCTAAGAATTTGTCGATAAGAAATTTCTGTATTTATTGTCACTAAAGTACTAAAAGAAGAACAAACATCTTCATAGGTCGACGAGAGTATCGTCACAATTCGCATCAGGAGAAATTGTTTTTTCTCAACTTTGTACTAGCTTGCATATATTGGTTTCATCTAAAATTTTGCTGTCATGTAAAACGTAAAACGCTTGTATTCCCATTCGCTTGTTGCGAAAGTAAAATAAAGCTATACTGGTTCATCGTCGAGCGATCGTGTGCGTTAATGCCCCAGTTCTCCTAGATGGGCATGTAAAAATAGTTCATAAAAGAGCGAGGTGCGATTAATACTGCGTTAAACGGCCACTGGTACAATTCCACATGCGGCTCACGTACCCGCGCACAGTGCTCGTGAACGTCGTGCCAAATGCAAGTTTCATGAATGCCATTTTCGTGGCGTCACGCGGCGGTGTAAGCATTTTTCCGCGCCCGCAAACAATAGCGATTCACAAGGCGATCCGCGTATAGTGTGAGAGACAGAGATTACTCGACGCATAACAAATATTACCATTACTAACGACTAACGTACAGGGCATATTTCATTTCAAGCTTCACGATCGCGCGTTTCGAAAGATATGAGAGAGAAAGAGAGAGAGAGAGAGAGAGAGAGAGAGAGAGAGAGAGAGAGAGAGAGAGAG
>NW_022639553.1:876708-913349 GCF_010583005.1 Odontomachus brunneus | reverse complement strand
AGAGAGAGAGAGAGAGAGAGAGAGAGAGAGAGAGAGAGAGAGAGAGAGAGAGGCGAGTACGACGCAGGAAAAAGTATTTCGAGAATCACAAATTGACTTCTGCGATTAAATAGACTTTTCTTTCAATGAAAGCGATATCTCTTGTGAACGTATTGTCTGTTTTTAAGGATCTCAGGATCTGCGAGCCAGCAGTTTGGGGTGTATCGTATGTGGAAACCGTCGTAAAATCGCGACAAACGATGTCGTAAAATCTGTTTTGTCCACTGGTCCTGCCGATGGGGCCGTGAGCAAACAAATTAAGGACTGGATAAAATCGCATTCCGCGAAACGCCATCCCCAACATCCCGCTGGACCAGCTCATTAATGCGTCATCACGAATTTCCTCTCGATTCGTTTTCTTATTTGTCGCGTCAACATGCAAAACAGATATCTCGTCGCGAAACGGCGTTCTTACCTTTCTTTTTGTCGCTGCGTGTAATTTAAGAACCATTTGCATTTGATAATTACACAGCCGGGGTTCGATTGCGGAATCTTTCCCCTCGCACGGGGAGAAACGAGAAGTCACCAAGTGCTTTTTCTACAAAATAATGAGATTTGGAATTAAATTCGTTCAAACGCGGAATTTTCGACACTACTTTTCAAGAGAACGGATTTTGTCGACGATTATGTGTTTCCACAAACAAGTCCTTGTCCCAATTGATAAGTGACATACATGATAAACTTCATTTGAAGATTAATATAATTTAATATTTTTGACATACATGATAAATTTCATTTGAAGATTAGTACAATTTGATCTTTTTGAAGTAGTGATACGTAGTGATACGTAGTCAACTACTTTGAAGTAATGATACGTAGTCGTTTTTTATTTTGTCGACTTCGTTATCGTGTTTTACTCAAAGAATATGTATTGAGATATTTTATATTAACGGATTAAATATTTTTTTGCTGGAATTTTACTTACTGCTTGACCTAACTTTGGGATATCATCTTTTTTGCAGAAAATACAACTTTAAATATTAATATTTCATTTTAATATTATTAATATTATTATTAATATGTATTAATAATATATGCTTTTTAATATTATTTTATTTAAAAAAATTATAACGAAATATTATCTGGAAAATAAAATATTAATAATGCGTTATGTGTGGCAACATACTTGACGTAAACCTCGTAAACATAATTTTCGTAGAAAGTACAAATTAAATGATAGAATAAAATATATTAAAATTTTATCAATTTAATTATTCTTCTTTTTTTTAGTATCATTTACCTAAAATTATATTTTTTGAGTAATTAAAAGAATTCATATAAAAACTTTTCCATTTATAGCGGAATGCGTGAATTTGGTGCTTTTTCACTTTTTTTAAGAATGTAATTTTATATTGAAATTCTTAATATATTGCACGATTAAACTGACACGCTAATGAAATAGTAGTGCTGCAATGCAGGTATATTTTGGTTAAACGTTAATTAAGATTTTATCATACCGAGTATTTTCCGAAATATGATTTGTGGTAAATCTTCTGTGTGAGCTTGAAGATTTTCTCCTCTGCAAAATCGCAGTCTTACCGCACAAGTAGACTCCGCGAAAGTAAATTATCCGCTCCTTACCAACAATATTCCGGTTTTCCTGTTCTTTGATGGGTTCTTAGGCGAAATTAACTTTCGATATTCGCGCACCCGCCTGAGGGTAACGCGCTCGTTAATTGCATCGGTCGATGAAGATAAAGCGCGACTTTTCCACGAGATGGATGTCGTGGATATGCCGCCGTGTTAGAGGTTGTTGACCAGGAAGCTCAAATTAGACTTTGGCCTTGTCGCATATTCTGATAAAAGCGTACGCGATTAAATTATTTGCGTCTCACGTGAATTTTTACCCGAAAAAATATAATCTCATCCTTAGTGGAATCCTCTTATATTATGGCTTCAAGGGGATTCTTCCAAAATCAAGAGAAAAATATTCTAACACATTCTCTCCTCACCAAAGAAGAAGCTAGAGTCTAATTGCAAGGTAATACTACTTTTTGCAATCCCACACTGAAAAAAATGATCTTGCAGTTATAGCAAAAATTATCTAGATACGACAAATTAGCTAAGACAATTAATTGATTTATTAGCTTATTAAAACTAGCTAATAGACAAAAACGACTACCAACGAAAATGAGACAAACCTATAATCCTCACACCTATTTAAATTCGCTTCCAGATATTGCTAGAGTATTGCTGCTGTAAATTTCACGTACAACGCAGAGGATTTCCTAGCAAATATAAGAAACAGCGTTAAATTTTAACTGTGACACTTAGAATTCTACCTAGACCAAAGCAAAATATTTTTCCGAGTACATATTCTAAATGAATGTTTATTAAAGAGTATTATTTCTCCTCTAATGAAGAATAATGTGTTTAAAATATTTTCTTATTGGTTTTAAAAGAATTCTCTTGAGGCCATATATGAGAGAATTCCGCTGAGAATGAGACGATATTTTTTTGAGTGTTTACAGACAGATTTTAAATTTTGATCATAACAGGATATTTACTGAGTTTGTTAGATCTTGGGCGGATTTACTTTGGCGAGTTGAATTTCTGTTAACAACATACTATTTGCACAGAATAGCTATTACGTTAATAAATTACACAACGCGGAAACGTCGCACTCAATTGTGTCAAGTGATCGTAATCAGTTTTCTTACATCGTAATACGGCGAACTTGCTCGAGCTCATCGTCTACTCCCTTTAATATCAATCAAAACGAAGAACTCGCGACTGTCGGGCGGGGAAGTGTTTAAACACCTACATCGACGTGAGGATCCTTAAGGAAGTAGCGATAAAGTTTACGCCGTTGACGAAACGTAATTACGGTGAATTCTAATGAGGCTGCCGGCGAAGCTCTTGGGTGAGTGGGAAGGGAAATAACGCTTTTAGGATTATAATGAAAACTGCCATAAACCTGTAGACTCTTCCACCGACCTTCGATTCCGTCCTAATTGCGCCATTGGGCTTGCAGAACTCTCTCTTCGCCGTTTATTACGTCTGATACAGACAGAATTTCTTCCTTTACCTCCCTTTCTCCCCCCGCCCCACTTCCCTTATCTCCTCTCCATTAAAATGTGAAAAGACGCGATGGGCCCGTAAATAAAACAAAAGGACTAAATTACTCAGCACATAACTGGCGACAAAAGTTGCGAAAAATTCGCGATAGAGACGGTGGCGGATCGCTCGAATCGGCAGAGTCCACAGTCGGCGTCGCGTTGAATAATTCAAGTGAAATGCTACTCAGGAAGACATAAGATCCTGAGTATTATCGGGCGATAAACTCAGAGCGTGCCAATAATTAAACGTGGCTGCGAGAATTTCCCGGACGAGAAATTGTCGGGCGCCTCGGGAACTGCGGAAGAGCGGCGGCGTTTTTTGCATATTGCGCCGACGATCAGCTCTGAGAGATTCTGTTTGCGGCATCACGCGGAGCTCTTCGCAAGTCACCTGTCGAGCAACAATTTGCTTGAAACGCGCGCCACTACATGATCGCACTTTTCATCGGCTGCGATTCGCAAGTGTAATTGCATCGCTGACGGAACGTTCTTGGCGATTGTAATGATCCGCGAGCAGCCGTGGGCTCGCGCGATCTCGACGTTGACGTGATATGTAGAATTTACAACAGTGGCATCTGTATATTAGTAGTTGTCATCTGAAACTCATCTCACTCTGGGGGAGATACTCAGATTTTTATTCAAATTTGGGTTCAAATTTTCAGTTAAATTATGACATATGTGATGTTTATATTAATTAAATAATTAATTATACTCATTGTTTATGTCTATAATCGCGACTCGACTGAAAAATTCTCATGTAACTCTGAATTCAAGTCTAAGAAATGAAAAACTAGGTTTTTTCTAAAGTATCAATGACTAATTAATAGTTGGATGTCTTATCCTAACTGATTGGGATTAACCTGATCGAGACCATACACTTAAAAAAAGAAAATTTTGCTGGTCCAGTTAGAATTTTAGGTACAGTTGACTATGTAAGGTCACAGAAATTTATTATTCGTCACGATTACAGCATTGAGAAAAGAAAGAGAGTAAAGAGGTGGCGCAGCGCAATACAACACAGCGATTGATTTTTCTTTTTCTTTGTTTGCTGGTCACGAGTGAAGGAATTCAACACCATCCCTTTAAAGAATTCCCTTCGTAGAGACACTCGCACAAGAAGTCTCTCGACTAGAAATTCACCCTATGTTTCTAATCAATGGGATTTGTACAATGGAAACCGGTTGATCCCAATCAATAATTTTACTCTGATTGGGATTAATCTAATCAGGACCATGCATTAAAAAAAAAGTTTTGTTGGTTCAACTACACTGAGAGAAGAAATATCTAAAAGATAGTGAATATTTTTTTGATGGGTATTGTAACAGCATATATATTTGCTTACATCAATATAAAATATTTTTCAAATATGGAAATATACATTTCCATAAAATCTTAAGAAAATCTTAGTCTTTTTTAAAGCAATGATTTATTCTATTTAGGTGAAAGAATCTAGATTTGACTAATTATGTGCTGTTAGCACTCACAAAATAATTATTAATTTCTAAGTATTTTTTCTCTCAGTGTAGAAGTTTAAATATTATAGTTAAAGTTTATTGTTGTTTTCTGTGTCTATTAGGAAACTGTCTGTGATCCTTAGAACTTATAGCAGTGGTATTCTAGCAAATTTCCATTACCAATGATAGTGAAGTGAGATTACCAATAATCTCACTTTAATCTATTAGGACCTTAACTTAGTTTCCGCCCGCAAATGTTAGATGGCAATGCAAACAGTTCTAGTAGTCATTACTAACGAAACAGGTAGTTTGTGATTAATTTCGACATTTCTCGATAACATTCAGTCAGCATACACAATTATTTTCCTAAACAACAATTTCTTTTGCTTTGTGAAAAATGGAACGCGATAAAGTGTTTTTTCGACATGTGCTTTTGCACTATTTTGATTTGAAAAAAAGTGTAGCAGAAGTTCATCGATTACTTGAAGAAGGTTATGGTGATCGAGCTCCATCACATACAACATGTAAAGAGTGGTATAGACGATTCAAAAGTAATGATTTTGATGTCAATGACAAACCACGCTCAGGACAGCCAAAAAAATTCCAAGACGATGAATTGCTAGCATTATTGCATGAAAACTCGGCTCGAACGTTACAAGAACTTGGAAACGAGCTAGGAGTTACTGAAGCAGCTGTTTCCAAACGTTTACACGCCATGGGAAAGATCCAAAAGGAAGGAAGATGGGTACCACATGAATTG
This sequence comes from Odontomachus brunneus, assembly GCF_010583005.1. NCBI lineage: Eukaryota > Metazoa > Arthropoda > Insecta > Hymenoptera > Formicidae > Odontomachus > Odontomachus brunneus. The sequence continues at coordinate 908,037 of NW_022639553.1, read as the reverse complement.
TCTGAAAGTGCCATTCACAACCGTTTCAATATCACGGTTTCGTTGCTTGCCAGGCAAAAAAAGAAGAGTTTTCTGTGGCGTATTGTGACTGGCGATGAAAAGTGGATCTACTACGACAATCCCAAACGCAAAAAATCATGGGTAGACCCAGGACAACCATCAACATCGCAGCCAAAACGGAACATCCACGGTCATAAGGTAATGCTTTGCATTTGGTGGGATCAGCAAGGAGTGCTGTACTACGAACTGCTGAAACCAAACGAAACTGTTACTGCCGATGTCTACAAATGTCAATTGAACAAATTGAATGATGAGCTGTTGCGAAAAAGACCAGCAATAGCGAGTAACAGGCGCAAAGTTATTCTCTTACACGATAACGCTCGGCCACACACTGGAAAAACCGTCAAAGAAACACTGACGCAGCTCGAATGGGAAACTCTTCCTCACCCAGCGTACTCACCAGACATAGCGCCTTCTGATTACCACTTGTTCAGATCGATGCAGCACGGCTTGAGTGGTACACGCTTCCGAAATGTTGAAGAAGTGCGAGAATGGGTGGACGAATGGATTGCTTCGAAACAAACATCGTTTTATCGAGATGGTATCGCCCAGTTGCCAGAAAGATGGCAAAAAGTTGTAGAAAGTGATGGAAAATACTTTCATTGAAATAATTTAAATAAATTTTTTACAATAAATGCTTTTTCTCAGTATTTTTTGGGCGGAAACTAAGTTAAGGTCCTAATAAATAGGCGCCACAGAGAGACTCTTGCGAAGTTTTACAAATAGTTCGGATATAAATTCTGTCTTTATCGCCTATCAATCGAATATAAGATATACGCGATATCGCAGTATTTGTTTGGTCACTTATTCGTCTTAGTTAATTTCTTGTGTCCGGGTAACTTTCATTATGACTACGAGACAATTTTCTCAAGTGTAAAATAAATATCTAGATCATCACGGTTGAGACTGCTTTATAGCCTTACAGCTCCACACACTGTGTGTGGTCGATCACAGAGCGTATTGATTACGATATAATTAGCAACATAACAGCAGTATTGATTGTATTCGCATCATTGTTGAGACATCTAGCGATTACTTCGCTGCCCGATCAATCAAATCATTAATCATTTAAGTTATCGCTGGCGATTATACGAACATGTTCGACCTTGCGTTAGGAATACGCGCAATTCCGATGTCATTGGGTGTATCCTATGGGAAACACGAAATGGATTTAGTCGAATGATCCCGGGTTCAGTTACTTGGTACAGATAACTTGGTTCAGTTACATCACCGCGCCGCCGGTTTATGGCGTTCGCGGTATGGTATTCCCGAGAGATCCTGCACCATCGGCACGAGGTACATTACTTACGGGGAACGACCTGGAAATTCCACTACGATACGCGAGCAACGCATGTTGGTGTTCCTCGACCGTTAGGGAAGCTTCTACCCGATCGGGAGTTTTCCGCGCCGTAAGCGGTAAGAGAGAGTGTGTCGCCGCGGTCGTAGGGGACACAGAAATGGCCCGACACCACCTGGAATCCGGTAGAATCTTTCCGAAGAGAAGCCGTACTTACTCCGACGAAGCTCACCGTGGCGCGTAATTGCCGTTGCGTCGCGCCGCACGGAAAAAATTCTGTAAGAATTTAAATCGCGTTTTATAGCGAAACAGCATTACTTCGAGAAAAACACAGACAAAGCGTATAGCGTAAAGCGTAAAACGTGGCCTTAGGCCACGTAATTCTAAGCAGACGAGATCACCTGTCGATATATATTATATTAAGGGAGTGTTGAAGTCGATGACGACTTCTCTCTCGAAAAAAACGTCGATAACGCAAAAACGACTATCACTAACACAATCATGCTATCTTTTTCGTATTTTTTGTACGTATAGAAGTTATGTAAATGTGTGTTGCTTTTATCATATTCAGCGGAAAACCTAACCACGCGTGTGTAGAAATCTTTCTGCAAACTTTTCCGATATTCTTAAGCTTCTGAATTCAGATGCGAAGCAGTGTTCAGATGCACAGCAATGTTCTTTAAAATTTTTCTGTTTGAAGCATTCATACTTTCGGTATGTACAAACTGCGGAACTTTTGGATTAGGCAAATATTACGCTGACAGCTTGAGATTTTACATTAAACATTTTTTTTTCGTTTTCGTTACATATCGAAAAATGCTCCTCTTTATTTTTGCACGTAGTTTCATTTCGTAACAACATTTGTAATTCTGTACAAATAATACAACATAAACTTTGCAGAAAAATGTTAGTATTCTGTCAATAAAGTTTTCAACTTCAACTTCTTAAGGAGCCGGAATGGCGATGCGAGCAGAGATAAGCGAAAACTAAATAATAGAAAAAAGATATATAAGCAAAGATTCAGGTTAAGTTAAAGCAGCCCACTCGTCGAGGTGTCTGCTCAATTTGGCATTCTGGACTAATTTATTTGAGAATTAATCATAATTCGTACTTTTTGCTCAATTAAGATTATTCCTACTGCAGTGATACTCTGAGTTCTTTACGACTTAATTTAAGTCGAACATGCAAATCCTCATTCGAACGTTTGTTATCTCAACATACTTTAATTAAGTATTTTCGAAATAATTTATTTTAATAACTTATTTTAATAACTGTTAAATAATGAAGATATCATCTTGGGGATTCCGGATTATCAATGCAAAAATTAAGAAAGTTTACAATACTCTGTTGTCGGTGTAACTGATTTTCCGTTGTCTGAGGACCAGGCGAACATCCACTTGTAGAAATAGAAAGATCCCTCAGTAGGATCTAACTAAAAAAAAACCACCTACATATCCGTAGATAGCCAGTCAGTGGCTTTCAGTTATTTTGACCAAGTTCTGAAGCAGCCGCATATTCAGACGAATGTTTTCGGTCGTAATAACAGAGATATCGTTTCTGAGTTATGAGCTTTCGTCTGGTCCCTATTCAGTTGAACTGCGATTTTTTCCCGTGTACGTGGAAGCTACGTGTAACACGGGGAAATGGAACGATAGGTAACGGTGTTACACCAGTTGGTACACGCGCGCCGCTGTCATTCATCGTTCCATTTGGCACCTGGGTACCATTCGATACTACCGTTTGGTAATATGAGTCTCTCTTTACCGTTGTATATCTATATACATATAAAATAGAATGTCTATCTATATGTTCCCTACATTACTCCTAAACCCTTCGAGCGATCTGGACCAAATTTTGTATAATTACTCTCTAGGACCCTGCGGAAAATTCAGGTTACATGAAACCTGGACACTCCATCCCTTTACCCCACTCCACCCCCGATTTCATTCTCTTAATACTTTGTGATAATTTAAGTTTAGATGTTCTATATATATATATATATATATATATAACTGGGGCAATGTGTGTCGGATAGTTTAAGCTAGTGCGTGATATAATATTATAGTCTGTGATATAATTATAATATATTATAAAATAATAACATAATTATATTATTTATATTTATGGTATATAGTATAACATTTTATGTAATAAAATTTTAATATAAGTATATAATTATAGTATGTATAAAGAGAAAATATTATAATTCTTGTTTTTCATATAAATTTTTTTCAATTTTAGTAATTTTACTATGTTTCTAGTAGTGCAGGAATAAACTGTTAATAAGGTCTATTTTGCTAAGAAATATGGTAAATTTCGCTAGAAACAGCAAATTTTTTAACAACGTCTCAGTTCTTAAAATACACACATGTTAACTCAGCCGACGTTAGATTCGAAAATATCTTTGTTGTTATATTAAAGGAAAATACGTAAGGAAAAAATTGTGTGATTGAAAGAGTTGGGGGTTGAATATAACGTTAGGTGACTCATTTTGTATAAGTAGCACATATGTAATAAGAAGATAGTCAATTACAACAGAATGTCGACCTATTCCTCGGTTACAAAATTCTAGTTTCTAGTAAAAATTCAAATTTTTACTTTAAAATTCTCTCTGCGTGGCATAATAATTCCGTATATCTCCGGGTGATGTTCCGAGGTAGAATAGCATCACGGTGTTCCCCACGTCCCATATGAGGCGATTAAAAGGGTCGGCTGTCTAACCATCCTTTCTTGTAAAAAGCTCTGGTTTAAAGTACAAGAAGTAAAAAATACCGAACATATATGTTGATTTTATTCGCCCTTATTAAAGTGATTTGAATTATTACTAATACTTTCTTATTACTATCTACTTATTATTACCGTCTACTTTAATACTTTCATCTACTTTAATACCAATCGTGTGTGTGCAATAAATGTGTGCAATAAACTTTTATCAAGGGTAGGTTTGGAGATTTTTATTAAAAACTATATCACAGCCCCCACAAGAATTCGCCTTTGATGGCTTGAATAGGATTCTTAATTATTTAAATAACGGGCAAGGGTTCGACGGCGCGGCCACTTTGAAACGTATATCGAACATCGATGTTCCATGGCGACGCGGGTAATACTTTCCGGGAAAATTGCATCGGGCATACCGGATCGTCCGCTACTGTCACTCGGAAATGCACCCATGATCCTTTGGCATTATCGGTGAAACGAAGTACCGAGAAGATAACCGTGTTACGAGTCAATCTCATCGCCAAGAATAAGCAAGTCTCCGGAGACTTTGATGGAGATAGTAGTAGTAATAGAAGTAGTAGTAGGAATAATAGTAGTAGTAGTAATTCTTATTCTGGTCGTGGAACATTCGACGTATCCATTTCACCCGCGTTATTCTTAACTTTAATTTTCGCGGAGATCTTTATCTATAACTGGCAACTGACTTGCGACAGTTTTATGAAACAAGCATACACTGTTAAATATTGGAGAGTCAAATTTAAACCAATTTCTTGAGTTAAATAATATTTAGTTATTTTTAACTATCATGTGTGTCAAAATTTATTATTTTAACACAAAACATATGTTTAAAAAAACAACCACATCTAATCAACTCATTTAAAACAATATTAAGTAATTTTTTACTAAAACAAAGGTTACATTAACGTGCACATAATAAAAAATAAACTAAATTTTAGTCAAATTTAATACATTTCTTAAGTTAAATTATTTAACTCCATTATATTAGTTAAATTAACGACATATTTAGTAGGAGCAGTGGCGACTTATAGGAATAGTTAAAAATAACTCAAATTGAGTATAATTTGTTGACACTACGGATTTAACAGTGTAGATCTTGTATATTCTAATATTGCGCTTCTCATTTGCGAATTCGACATGGAAAACCGAAGCTGTATATATGTGTGTTTAGACATGCACGGGAAAAAGATTTGATTGAATTAACCAAATATCTGGTCGAATATGAACGATCCAGAAATTCCGATTGAAGTAACTCGAATTCTATTTAAGTTAACAAGATTTTTGGTTGACTTAAACAGAATTCGGGTTATTTCAATCGGAATTTCTGGATCGTTCATATTCGACCAAATATTTGGTTAATTCAACCAAATCTTTTTTTCCGTGTTTATGTGTGTGTGTACATACATACATATATGCATGTGTGTGTGTATGTCTATGAAAACTAATTATTTTTCTCGATTAAAGTTAAAATTTAATTAATATTTAGTTCTCCTTAGCAGTATCACGACAAAATTGTTCACTTTCACGCGTGTCTTAGGCTTTTTATTTTCGCTTAAGTGTGAGACTTGATTTTCGGGACATCTCCATGCAAATCTCTTTCCGATATCTCTTCGAGAGGAAATTATATTTGCACTAGTCTTTGCTCACATTGTAGCCGGTTCCGTGCTATTTATATGCGAATAAAAGAGCGCGAGTCGGGAAAACAGTATCTTTACTGCTCACAATTTTAGACAGCTCGTGTGATTAATCGAACTCCCCCGTGGAGCGCCACATCCGAAACGTGGGTGTGATCCAATCGATCGGAAGATGACAACGTCGAACTTCACCGCACTAGTGGGTGATTTATTAAGCTGACCGGAGCTGGTAATTACCAGATTGTGCATCTAACCGCACAATCGTTTAAATCAGTATCAGCTGCTAGCTCAATTGAAATTGGCATGGAGGAAAGTACAAAAAATTGTTGACTTTTTTTCCTATCCAGACTATCTACATTGTATGCGTTTAAATAAACCAGAGGAAAGGTAGGAGCTATATCTAGAACTCTGCTAGAACTGTGCTCAAAGGAAAATGCACAGAATTCATCTGGAAAATTTGCTTGTTATCGCGACAAGACAATGATGTGTTTCGCGCAAGAATATGATGCAGCGGATCGTGGAGGTCGCATAGTATTGAATTTGCCAGACACTTTAGAACTCCGTCGCGCGCCCTGCGAGCTTTGGAGAACCCTCAGCACTGCCGCAAAATCTTATAATGAGCTTACCAAGCAGGGAAGCCTTATATCAGCATGCCCCGTGGCAAAGCGGACGCGAAAAGCGGCAGACCGTCGGTGGCAGTTGTTGCGTGTGTCATGTCGCGCGGGTTTTACGTGTCGTAAAAAATTATAAGAAAAAAAGAAGATTGCAAACTCTCTCTGGAATCGATGGCGATTCGAGGACGATCATTTCATACAACTGTGATTTATTGAAAGAGAAAGAGAGAGAAAGATCGACATGGCGCGGTAAGTTTCTCGATTAGATTATAACTAAGGAAAACCAAAACATACACACATAAGCCAAAAGAATACAAAATCTTAGAAGTAAATTGAAAATAATAATCAAAAAAATAGGAAAAAGGGCAATTCGAGTTCAAGCACAGGACTAATAGTGCTATATACCATATGAGTAAAAACCTTCCTTGTGTTAGGAAATCGTGTAATATTTATTAAACATGAATAATCAATATAAAACAATCATACGTTTCGGCTCAACCATGAACCCTCTTCAGTGATAATAAAACTCAAGGTTTACGACACGAACGCATTACAGTTAGTAAAAGACCAGCGCAAATTGATATGAATGTTAGTCGTAATATTAAAGCCGACAAGACCGTTACCGAAATAATATTAAATAATAAATTAATATGGAGAAGTAGCCGTCATAACTATAAAAAACATATAAAATAAAATAAAAATAAGTAAAATTGAAATATAATAAATAATTAAAATGAAAATAATAAATCATAATTTTTTTATTACGATCTATTATATCGAGTTGAGGGGACGCCGCATTGAGAGAAAAAATAAGGAGTATTTATTCGGTGGGTACTGATTCACTTGTACTAACACTAAATATTTTTCAAGCCAGGAAACATATATTTTCTTAAACACAGCTTTTTTTATGAAAGCAATTGTTCATTCTATTTGCATAAAAGAATTTGGATTTAAATAAATATGTTATTATTGGTGCCTGTCGAATAAATATTTGATTATTTTTAAAATATTTTTTCTCTTGGTTTGGATACCAACGTGACGTAGCCTTCGTATTTTGCGCTATTTCTCTGTTTGGTTGTACATAATTGCAAATGCTTATGTGTTAAGCGAAAATACAAATGTCGATTAATGGCGGAGTACTCTATGTGATGTCAAAAACAAAAAAGAATTTTATAAATAAAGGAACTTTTTTATATTGTAGGGCAAACTCTGTCATTCATTGGCATTTGTACTTTCGCTCTGTTGCAATTGCGAGGAAACGAAAAGAAAAAACAGTGCAAAATACGAGGCTGCATTGTGTCGGCACTCAACATTTTAAAATTGGCTCGGAGCTGGTCGGAAAATCTATTACAGCCAGCCCATGTCTATGATCCACAATTAAAGTCAAACATTTTTCGACGTGTTCGTGGATGCGGATAATTTAGTCGCACATTAGCGCTCAGCAAGTTTAACTCGCGGACGAGGACACCACCACCGTACCAAATCACACCGCTACTGTCGACTCAATTTGAAAGTTGATAAAGTCACAAAGTGTACACGGCCAGCTGAATTCACCTTCGTAATTATAACTGATCAAATATTTGGCAACGTTTGGCGGAACGAGCCTGTAATATTGATGCGATGATGGCTGGTATTTGCCAACTGCGGCTTGCACACACGCGTGTGCGTAGAAGCAACGGTAGACTGAACTTTCGTAACTACGTGCACAGTGGGACGATTCGCGATCTGTTCGGCGGCGGAGAGATGCGTCCTGAGAACGAGGGCTGGTCGGGCATATCGTCCTCCATAGAAACGATCGTGCGCAGCTCCGGGCTGTTCTTCGCCGATAACCGGCCTCGCCGTCGTAATTTCCTCGTTCGCTGATTGCAAGCGCCGTCGCTCGTACCTGCGTGTCTTTCGTTGCGTCCTACGTCGCTTCACCGTGTGCATTTTTGCCGTTTCTTTCGAGAGGACCAATCATCCGGGATTGCTTGCGTTACGTTCGCAGTCGGAGAGCCGCGTGCGTTGCAGACGAAAACGGGTCCGAAAGTAACGTTGTCTCGGCGACGAGATGTAGAGAAGGATCCGTATGGTGAAGTTACGTTCGCGCCGGCGGCGCTGAATAATATGTGGTATCAATAATTTATTACTCGTTGCACTTGAAATAAGCACTCTCTCCTACGGGAGAATTTCCACTTGAGAATGGAGAAGCCTTCGGGGCAATCTTGCCATTGAGCGAGCAATTGCAATAGCTTGATCGCAAACGCAAATTTCGCCGGATGAAATCGGAAGAGAAAGAGAGAGGGACAGAGAGGGAGAGAGAGAGAGAGAATTGCATTTCGTTTGTTACCGGTGCCGTTACACAGTGCTATCAGCCAGGCCTCATTTACGAGTGCGTATCGTTTACGATAACGGACGAAGCTGGCCGATGCGCGCTCGAATAGGAATAATGACCGAGCCAACTTTTCTAACTGGGTGTCCGACGGACGACTTCGGAAGTGGAGCATCGTGCAACGTTGTACTGTTACCTCGTAGTGACCAACTTTCCGCTCATGACGCAACATACTGAGCCGGTTTAATTATAGGACGGGCAATTATACAACTAGCGCCTTCAACAGTCGACCCTTCGTTAGACGTAGAGATTGATCTTCGTTCGCGATTTCTTCCGTGATTGCATCCGTCGTTGATATTTTCACTCGCGGGGATCGTTTTATCGCGCGATATGAACTGCTCTGCCGTGATGTTTTACCGCGATTGTACTATTCCAGTCGTTATACAGCGCAAACTGCTAATTAACCCAACACCCAAAATATATAATCTCATCTCCAGTGGAATCCTCTTACACGCCGTGAAAGAATTATTCTAAAATCGAAAGAGAAATATTCTAACAATCAGAAAAGGAACTCTGGCTGCAAGTTGCTGCATTTCTTTTGATCCTATATTCTAAACAAAAAGTTTCACTGGAAGAGTATTCTAATAAAATGAACTATTAATCTCAAGTCTACTAGATGTTATTCTAATCTTTTCTTCTTTTGAACTGAGAAGAATACATTTACCCGAAGCAGAATGCCCTTTTACTAGAAAAGATTGCTATTAGGGATATGACTTGTACTGCAGACAAAATGCGAAATTCCTCTAATTTCAAGAATATTGTACTTAGAATATTTTTCTTTTGATTTTAGAAGGATTTTCTTGAGACTATTTATAAGAAGATTCCGTAAAAAATGAGAGTATATTTTAGGTGAATCCTAATCAGTTAAAATATAGAACAGTCAGTTTAGTGTCCTGAGTGGATTCTGATGCGAAATTTAGATTTTTACTTTCAGGAGGATAATTATTTCTTATAAAGAGAGAGAAAGAAAGAGAGTGAGAGAAAGAGAGTCACACGCACACACACATTCTGAGGAATTTGTTAGACCAACACACACGGAGAATCCACCTTCCATTTAGACATAACTTTATACTTTTGATTATTTTAATAATACTTGCCACCTCACCTCGCCCCTCATTACTTATTACTCCTTTTTTGATAATTAAGTGATAAGCATTTTTTATTCTTTTTAAGTGTTGCGCAAAATTTGTTATTGAAAGAAATTGTTAAAAAAGATTCCTTGAAATGTACGTCTGTATGTGCGCAACAGTGTTATAAATAATTATTCTTCCAAAAAGAAATTTCAGCTTTCCCGAGAACAATTTTAAATTTCGTAGCAATATCCATAGTGGCTCTTGCGCTGGCTGTTCTACATCTGATCTGATTGGATATCTGAGAACCTGACTGCAATGTAATTCTGTTTTTTGGCTCGCGGATGTGGTATCCAGGACATGACGTTTTCAGCGCGATGATTTCTCCTGCAATTTCATCACTCACACAGTGAACAAAGGTCGACTTTCGTCAGCCCTTTTACTGTACATGACGAAGCATATGGTGGCACTTTGAATGGCGTTCGTGAGAGGCGATACAAATCAGTTATCTATCGGCTAGCCCCGTTTCTGTCGGCCTACCCTTTATTTATCTGTTACAAAGGAGTCGAAATGAGACACGATACAGGGAGCGTTCTCCGTCAAATTCAATTACAATCGGAATGTCGACCTTAATGTGTCCCGACTTGAGAAATTTTCTTGTTCGTCCGTCCGTTCGTTCGTTCGCGAGTCGCCGTATCCGCTATTATTCGTCATTGGATTGTGAACAATAGAGCAAAATTTTGGTAACTAGCCAATTGCTGGGAAAGACGGATCGAGGGACTGCTGGATGAAGGGATGAGGTGGGGATGTGGAGGGGCCGGGCAGGGGACGGGGAGATAGAGCATTGTACAGAGCAACGGTCGTGCTCCAGTGAAGGCTGCTCCCCGTCGATAACGATTCCGCTGCTCCTCCTCGCAATTTACTCGCTGCGATACCGTAAACTTCGATCTGCCTCGGGATCTATATAATTCTATTCGTCCGCAGTTTCGTTCCCTCTCGCCCTCACCCTCGATCGGAAGGATAGAGCGCGCGATGAAAGCAAGAAGATGTTAAAGCTGCTCGGTGCCACGAGATCCGATAAATTAGCTTAGAGTTGCGCGCGTAACGACTAAACATCACTCGCGACTTGCAAATTTCCATAACTTCCGGTCTGTCGCGCGATAAGTGACGTCGAAGCAAACGAACGTTCACCGCGGGAGCGCATTATATTTTGTAAAGCCATTCAAGGAGAGACAGCTCTTGAAAATTGTGTCTCTCCTTCGTGATGATTGTTAGTGCGTCGACGTCTTTAATTCCTTCGACACTATGGACGCTCACGATCGTCCAACGAGAGAAAATGTCGCTCACTCAGAAAAATTTAATCTCATTCTTAGCGAAATTTCCTTATATATATGATTTCAAAAGAATTTTCCCAAAATCAAAAGGAAGATATCCTAAGCGTAATATTCTTCAAGTTAGAGGAATTTCGTCTTTAACCACAGCATGTTTTTCGTATGGCGCTTAAGAGAGTATTTGCTTCACAAATAAACATATGTTTCTGGATCTAGAAAGAACAAACTTAAGATAATAGATTTCTGGTAGATTTCTGATTAATGGTTCATTTCATTAGAAGAAGTATGCTTTTACGGTAAAAGTTCTCGTTTAGAGTATGAGCTGACAGGAAGTAGCACCTTTTACCTAAAGTTACTTTGTTTTAGATGTAAGAATATTTTCCTCTTGGTTTCCCGAAGAATTCTTCCGAGGAAGAATCCTTATAAGCGGATTTCGCTAAGGATGAGATTACATTCTTTTGGGTTCGCTGATTACATCACGTACACACCGAACGCTCGTCAACTACTATCATTTCGCACGATGTAGTGTGGAGAGATAATGCTAATATGCCATTATACAAATACGCTCTCCACAGTAATCAAGTCTGGTCCATAGTGATCAAGTTTGTAGAGGCACACCCAAGGGCGTGCCTTCACGATGTTCAGCGTGGAAATTGATACTTGCAGATGATCATAGCATGGCCATCATGAAGAAACGCGGAAGCAATGAGAACAAGGACGGTAAGAGTGGCCAGAACGGAAGCAGCGCGACGGGAAAAACGACCACGGCGGAGTTGAGTGACGACGAAAATCAAGGCTTCGGTAACTGGCTGCGCTCCAGCACCGGTGTCGAGATGATGCGGCTCTTTGTAATCGCGAATTCGATTTTGGTGTTCGTCACGATGGCTTGGCCGAATATGAGAGAGTCTTTCTACATCATTAAGGACTATCTCGTGGGTGAAGAGGATTGAATCGACCAATCGCGATTATACTGGATTCATCGAGGAGATTCGATCTAAATATTTCTGAAAATATCGATTAATTTATTGAAAAATCGAGTCACATTACGCGTAAATGTGATTAGCTTGAAGGAACTAAGAGTGTCTTTCTCAAACGACGCTTTATTCACTCGCAGTTGTCAACAATGTTTAGACATATCTCTCAGAGTTGGCTTTATCTTCGACGTCCTTGATTAGTCTCGAGCGAAACGTTATCATAGTGCCCATCGGATTTCATATATTAAGTAATAAATACTGGGACCGATGATAGATTATCAGGCGCGCCGAGACTGATAAGAGATCGCCATTTCGCGGACATTGCCGTCGATGACGTCGCTTGTTGCCGATGATCCGAGCAGAGCGGGTGAAAAAACAGTGTGCTAAGGTCGGTATGGCGAGATCGATGCGGGACGAGGGACGATAAACGGGTATATAACCGTCGGCTTTCAGAACTTTTAATATCCGTGCAAATACCAGAAGCGGACAGACATTTGACACAACTTTCCTTTTTTTTGCACGCGCCATTTGAAAGTCAGATGCATGGATCGTGATATTTGTGCAAGATAAAGCCTCTCTCCGTAGTTCTCTTGCCTGAAAGTTTCCTGTCGTGGCGAACTCCGCCAGTAAGCGTCGAATGAATAAACTTTTCACAGTGATAATGAGCAAATCAATTCGCTGTTGTGTGCAATTTTAATACCCGATTTAAAGGTGCAGAACCCGTTTGACAACAGCACACTTTTCTCTTTCTCTTTCTCTCTCTCTTTGAATAAGATCACATTCTCTCGCAGCAATCTTGCCGAGCTAGATGTATATTAAGAATATGTTTATTTGATATTGACATATGTTGTATAATTGCAATTTCCCTCGATAATTGATCCCGCCTCAAGCCTCATCATGTTAGCGTTTGTTGTTCGCGGGGTGGTCCTGCTCGGCGTGTTGAGCTGGTATAGCGCCACCGTGTGGAGGATGATCGACGGTTATTTCAAGGATCAGTTCCGGACATACTTGCAGGAAGAGTACCGCAAGCATCCGCGGATGCGGTCGGACGTGGAGAACGTCGGGGCTGTCGATAAGGAGTCGGCACGGAGAGTCTTGCCAACCGAGGCGAGCCACGTGGAGATCTACGGTTTCGACGCGGTTTGCCCGGCCGACACGGCAGACATCTGTCCACGTGCGGCTGCGTCGGAGAAGGCGGCGACAGCGGCGGAGGAAGTGACAGGTGGTAGCAGTGAAAACGCGGCCGCCGCCGCTGCCGCCGGTTCCACCGATAAAAATGCATTCCCGAAGAGCGCGACCCGATCGGCGCTGGAAAGTAGGAAGCTACCGGGCGGCAGCGGCGTGCATGACGAGGAGCGGCGGTCGGCCGCGATCAATCAGGACGGCGACTACGCAGAGGAGGAGGCGATCGAGTCGTCCGAGTCGGCTCCGCGTCCCGCGAAGCCGCGACGTCTTCACAACGAGAGGAAATCGGCCGTCTCAGCAGGGTTCTCGCGGGAAAAACGAGCCAAACGAAGAGTGAACACCGTCTTCTTGACGGACTTGGATTTTGCCAGGGTGAGAAGGACCAGCGGTGATGGACACAACGATTTCTCGGAGTTCGAGGACGACGACGAAGAGAGCCGCGAGAGACCCACGGAAGGGATCCCCGTGTCGGAGCTGCCGTTCAAGCCCAAGGCAGATATTGGCGGCTTGGATAAGGTCACCGCGGAGGAGTTCTGTCCTTTGACCTTGGAGGACGAGGCCTCCTGCGGAGAAACCACCGTGTGGCCGTGATTACACTTGATGCGTGCGACGCTCGCGAGCGGGATTGGAAGTGTCGAGTCGCCTGGAAAAAACTTATGCGCTAACAGCGGGCTCCCGAGGGGAGCTTAAGGACATACTGAGAGAGATGAGGCGGAGGTTTACGACTATTATTAGAATAAATCTGTTCAACCAGTTCCACAGCTCGGGAACAGTGATGATAGATCTTGCGTGGAGATCTTTTAAATATTTCAGTATGTTTTTACCGAATCGCTTCAGCTGGTCCAGTTTAAGTTGAATGGAGAGAAATGATGATATAATTTGATCATGATTTTAGTAGTTCTATACACTGCAGTTTATCAAAAGTTATTAAAAAGTATTGAATTTTAATTAAGTTGCTTTCCGAGAGAGGGAGAGATTATATATAATTAATAAAATATTATACACATATTCATATTTAAATGATGTATAATAATTATATATAATGATATATAATTATTATATATAATGATATATAATTATTATATATAATGATATATTCGCTACCAGCGTCACATATATGTTACGCATCGATTTCTTTCACGTTCTCTTTACTCAAAATATTCAATTTTACTCGTTTACTATCAACATCATATATGTGTATGTAATACATACACTCTTCTCTTTGTGTATCCATATAAACAAACCAAATTTGTTTTGCACAATTACATAAAAACAAATGTAATGTGACCCGTGGAGAGAATTCCTCAAATGAACTGTGATAGCGAATATAATCTATATATATAATCGTATATATAGGGTGTCCCATTTATATTGTATGCCTAAAATATCAATATCAGGATCATCTCAGATATCAATTCCTTTAGTCATAAAAATACTGGAATGAAATTTTCGGAAAATAAATATTTTCCGAAATATATTTTACATTTTATCTAGATACTCTTCAGTAGATATAGATATGAAATATTTCGTAATTCATCAAAAGCCGAAAATCATGATAATCTGATTTCGGTCCAATATATCGTTGCATATAGTTAACATTTTTGAAAATACATATAGGGTAAACGAGGTGAATCGGATCACAGGGTGAATCGGATCAACATAAGCTCTAAGACATATTACTAACTTTTATCATGCCAATTACTAACTGGCATAATAAAACAGCTCATTTAAAATAAAATATTAACAATAACTGTCTTAGAGCTTATATTGATCCGATTCACCCTGTGATCCGTTCGTCTCGGTCTACTCTATATGTATTTTAAAAAATGTATTATGTTTCGATTTGCCTCAGTCAACTCTAAATTATTTTTGTACACTTAAACTAACCAGATTTAAATGTTACTTATTATTTTTGTGTACGAGGAATCAATTGGTGACATTTTCATTGTCAAAAATCAACCGAAAGTACAAAAAATTCAATTGCAACACTTGGATTTCCGGTTTTTTGTTAACATTTTGATACGATTTTTTATCCACTGGAAAATAGAAGTCATAAGCTTTCAAATGAGTCTCTATACGTCGCAAAACTCCAACATTTTCATATTTTTTTAAAACTGTTTTGAATTTGGAACCTTTGAAATTCTGTAACTTTGAGACAGGAAATCGGTGCAAAA
This sequence comes from Odontomachus brunneus, assembly GCF_010583005.1. Classification (NCBI taxonomy): domain Eukaryota; kingdom Metazoa; phylum Arthropoda; class Insecta; order Hymenoptera; family Formicidae; genus Odontomachus; species Odontomachus brunneus. The sequence goes on along the minus strand of NW_022639553.1, from coordinate 892,591 downwards.
TAAAACTTATATATTTGTTTTTAATCGACGAGATCTTTCATTTGGTACTTGCTTCAACCCTTTATTTCGCTAACTAGATTGGGGGATATCATGGCCGCATTCTTTCATATATTTCATATATGATCATTTTTTTCGCGTTATTCTGATGTTAATATTATGTTTTTTAAATCATAAAAATAAATATATAAATAAATAAAAATAAATATTAAATTATAAATATATAAGTATACATTTGCTATAATATTATATGTCTTAAATGTACGTATTTATTAAACTTGAATTTAAGTTTTTGATTATTTCTAGCTGATATTCCCTATCTTTTGCCACAATGAATCTTTTTGCCTTTCCTCATTTGTTCGTGATTACCGATTAATTCAACTCTCAGAAGAACGATAATTACCACGGCCGCTGAAGTAAAGTTTTCGCTGCCTAAGGGAGAGATATTTCGAATCCAGGACAACCGCGAGCGACTCTGTGAGTCGAAGAGGGTCGCTAAATAGGCGCCGCTGTCCTTTGACCTTACGAGAAGAGGTTTGAACGAGGAGAAACTATCGAGTGGCCGTGAGAAGTCAGAGAAATCGCGATTTACGGTGCTGTATTACTCCAATGAGAAAATCGAAAATGCGCGCCAAGTCACGCGACTTACTTGCATATGCCCCATCATAATTTACCAGAGAGAATATGAGAAAAGAGGATATACAAATGTGTCGCCTATACAACTCTCGACATTGACGCATTACGCAAAAACGACTAATACATTGAGCAGCGCGTTAATCGGTAAATAGAGCGAAGCGCGTGGGAGACGCCTCGCGAATCTAATCTCGCGGAAGGATAAGATTGAGATAATTTAAGTCTCTTTTCGCCGACAATATTATCATGTTTCGTTTATTAAGTAACGCAACCAACGAGCGACCATTAATAAAGCGATAGCGTTGCCACTTCTGGCGATCGCGTGCGGGAGTGAAGTAATTTTTACAAGTAGAAGATATTATGATTTCGCACTCGTGTTCCTCGACCGAAAAAATCGCATTATTTTGCAGTGAGTAATCGAAAAATTTTAGTATTTAAGTTAACAACAGTATCTCGCACTGCACACTACGCCTTCTCGCATTCAGCCGAAACGGCTTTTCCGTCGTCGTCATTGAAAAAGTCGATCGTTTATCAACGGATACGCTATCCAGTAGTCGATGCAAATCAACTGTTTCAACAGCGCCGAGTCAGAGTGCTAATACAAATGCATTAAGAAAATTTATTCATTATTATTGAACCGCAAAAGAAGTTAATTCAAGGCCATTCTACACGCGGCTTCCGTCTTTTAATTCACTCTACGTGTTCCCTCATCCGACGAACCTTTTTTGTTCGAGATGACATCGAGATGTCATTGAGATGTCTCACATAACTTGTGTTTTATGTGTTTTATAACTTTCGTCGTATATGTATGACATATATAGTAATGTTTTTGGGTGAACAACATTAAGGTAGTTATATCGCTGGATGTCGTATTCTCAGTGGCGCATCAAAGAGACCACTCATAAACTTATTATTTATCAGATAAGATTGGGTTTGCATACATTTATTTCACTTTCTAAGTGTTACTTAAAGTTAAAGTTAATTTCAAACACACATACACACACGTACACAATATTGCAAATACGAAAAATTTATTATTTTCTATTTTCCTGATGAAGGCTTTATTTATGGGTCAATATTTATCTAATAAAGATGTACGAATAGATAAAAAGAGGTATATGTGTAGAAATATTTAAACGTAAAAAAATATAAATAAAAAGAGGCAAATATTTACCCTTCTATTGCCCACTGTGACTTTGAAGCCATAATCCAATTTCATCATTATTTATCTCCAATACGAATGTTGTTCCTGTCTTAACCAATGTGTAAAAGTCATAATACGCCTGCCTTTCTTAGTATGTTGGCAGTGATAGTAAGTTAATATTTACACATATTTTGGGAAAATAAAAAAATGAGAAAATTAAAATTCTACTTTGTATATGTTGAGTATTTTAGTTTTAAAGATTCTATATACATGAAAAATTTTTTAAACATGAAAAATTAATTTGAGCAGTAGAAAGTTAAATATATATATATATATATATATATATATATATATATATATATGTGTGTGTACATGTGTACGTGTGTATTTCGAGTATTATATTATAAATTATGAACTTTCCATCAATGTATTTTGAAAACAAAATCAATAATTCTAAAATTTGTATACTATATAATCTGTCTGTGTAGTTTTTAATATCATAATAGTTTTTCATCAAGATCTTACAGTTTTATTTTATACAAATCTTTCACACAAGTATCTTAAATGGTCAATTTCTCTCTAATTGTACGAATAGTAATTTTTCACAGAAAATAATTTTTCACTGTGTATATTCTAACGAAACTCACGTAATGATACAATTGCCTTAATAGCAATGAGTTGGATGATCCAATAACATTCCGGAATTGCATGTGACACGAGATAATTTGTATCCTTGCGGCGCAACATGAGGTATTAGACGTAAAGTATGCCGATAAACGATCACGATGCACAGGTACGGCGGTTTTTATTTTCTCGCAGTTGTGATACAATGTAATGGTGTCGGGTGAAAATTAGACAGTCGGTTTACATTAGCATGTGCGTCGAAATGCCTCTCGTTGTCTTGGAGGGATCTCGTCAATTGGCTGTGCGAGCCGAAGCAATTTACATTCGCTAAATGCAGGCGGCATCGATCGCATTCAAACGCGGTGACGTCCGTGGTAATGCGCGGAGAATACTAACAACGTTGTTGAAACCCGAATAACAACAATGCCGCGCGGCCGTCTACCGTAACGTCAACCTCGATTGTTCGTTTAAACTTAAACAAATCTCACCGAAAACAATTATCGCCGAACGGTGAATTAATCGACAGCTATCACGAGACAAATAACGGTAGAATGACGAAATAATTTGCAAAACTAATTACAGCACTTCATCGCCGAGAAGAGCACAGGTGTCTGGAAGTAAGCGCCGTGGGGAATTACACGCGTATTAACTTTCGATTATTTTCGACCTGAGCCACTTCCACGGTTTTACGAAGTGTGCAGAGGAGGAGAGGAGGAGATAACTTAGAATTGAGAACGCGAGATATATATTATGTAGAATTATGCGGCGTAATAAGAGCAAGGTTTCGCATGTGTGCGACGCGTTCTGCATGCACCTGTATATGCGTCAGATACGTATAGGCGGATATAATAGCGTACGGAAAAGGAATTCCGCGTACGGAGATTGGATCGGACTTGGAACATTCGCGGTTGGCCCCGAGACATATACACGTGTAATTAAAACGGCAAATAACTAACACTGGTTCTAGTCGTTCAACTCTCCCGGTGCGTCAGGTTGAATTTCCCCGAGACACACAAGGGGTCTGTTCTTTACGGCTGCACTGTCAGTTGCTTCGTCTGTACTTAAAAAATCATGTAGATATATATTTGACACTTGGTGGAAGGGAGAAGGAAATAGAATAGGAAGTTTACGAGATAATTTTCAGAAAGTGCAGCTATAAAGAACAGACATTATTGATCGTATATTGCCTGCAAAAGGTCACTGGATGTCAGAAATATGTTAATACTTTTATTTTCCGTATAAAAATGTATGATATACATATAGGGTGAGTCGAAAACTATCATTACCTTAAATATCTTCTATTCAAAAAAGAGATTCATAAAAGAGATTTTTGGATGTTTAAAACACTAGTCTATACTTAGAAACAAATTCTTATGATGGTATTATGCGTTTTTCTAGGAAAAGTAGCATTTTCTTCGAAAATTTTACCTTCGTTTTTTGCTTCGAAGATATTCAAGGTGACAAGTTATAATCATATTGATCTACTCTTTCTGTGATAGAATATGAACGAAACGAAAAATTTCGGTTGAAGTTATCAGAATTTTGTTCGAATTGATCAGAAATCTTGGTGACTTAAACAGTATTCTGATAACTTCAACAAGAATCTCTGGTTCGCTCGTATTCCACCAGACACATTTAGATGCAATAAATCCGCAATTCTTTTAACATTTATTCTGTCTATTTCTGAGGTATGGACAACACAATTTTGAAATGAAATCTCTCTCCGTCCTTCCCGTTGCCGTGTGATTCTGCTCGTGCGACAAGATTGAGATATTTAATGCCACCAGCTTTATTTCACGCGAACGTGATAGTCGTATGTTCTAATCCCAGCTTCGATATGCAGGTCGACGATCGGAATCATAGCGGGTTTCGGAGCAGCTCGCTCACGATATACGGCGTTATATGTATCGGATTTCTTGTCCGAGCGTATATGTCGCGGACAGAAGAACGCGGATCGAAGAGGAGCGCGTGTGTTAAATAACGCGTTTCGCACTTGGCGGTTGATCGCGTATAAACGCGCGATTTCCGCGACGCTATGGTATGCCATGGTATGCGATTATCGGTGTAATTGGAGGCGTGCAAGTGTAATCGAAGATCACGGCTCGCAAAAATGCCGACGGAGACTCTGTCTCTTTGCTGAGAATCGTTCCCAAAAGAACATATCCCGGAAAAAACACGGTTTCGTGCTCCGCAACGACATTTCCTCGCATACGTCACGAAGAGGCGGGAGATATAAGCGGCCGCGACCGCGCGGAGTAATTTCCTACGTAATTGAGAAAATGCACCGGCAATGGCCTCGTTACGATGGTCGTCGATTCCTCGTAACGACTTCCCGCGCGCGCGTGTTCGCGCTCCGATTTGGCGCTACACTTTTTTATCCGTTGCGTTCTTGCGTCGGGAATAATAATGCGGACGGTAGTGCGGCGCGTAGATATCACGATCTACTTCCGGGTAGCGCGGCTAGCGATCAGGAAAGGTATACACTCGCGAACAGAAAGATTGTTGGTTATTTTTCGCGTGGATTTACGAATTCATCCGTTTTGGTCAATGGTAACTTTACTTCCATTAGAAAACGGATTCTCCCATTGGACGAGACAGTTTACAGAAATTCACCCCAAAAATTAAGGGCAACCTTTCTATCTACGAGTATGCACTTGATTATGCACATTTTTTCTCATTGAAATTGCTCTAGGTTGTTACAAGCTCTGATTTTTTTTTAGCTAAACTGCCTGAATTGGTATAGACTAGTACAATAAGTTAGAATAAGACAAATATATTTTGTTTTTAATTTATTACATCAGTCTGCATCAGTTCAGGCAGTTCAGCTAAAAAGAACAAATCTGCAATTGAGAGATATTGTTGATCCGTTTGCACAATAATCGGTCACGACGAAAGTTGAAGTGACGATATATAAGACATTCGACGTCGCAAATGCAACGGAATATTGAAGAAGAGTGTGAGTATCTTTATTACGTTCTTATCTATCAGATAAGAGTATAATAAAGGATCAGCGCTTATGTAGTGCATCGTCACTTCGACTCTTGACGTAACCGGTTACAAATCAATGACGATGCAGGCCTTATAAAAGCAAAGCAAAAAAGTAGCGTATAGAAGCAATTGATAATTTTTATTAGTTGCAGAAGTTATATTAAAACCGATTACCTTATACATAACCATTATAATTACCACATGCCGATTACATTACAACCAATCACCACAGCAGTATCTCAATTGCGACAACCAGGAACGTTGCAATTTTATTCGGAAAAATGTGTAAAGTAACAAAATAAAAAGTACCAAATAAAAAATACCAAAACAAAAATACTAAACAAAAAGTATCAAAAATTATCAAAATAAAAACTATAAAACAAAAACATCATACGAAAACATACATGTTAACTTAAACAAAATATATAAATATTTTAAATTAATTATATTAAAAAAGGAAGTAAGATCTAGAACGTTATCTGGGAATCTAGAAGTAAGACTCTAAATATCATATAAGGAAACTTTCATCAGATTTTCGATTATAGTTTTCATGTTTGAGTTATTTGACTCGAAAGACCAATCGACACAGAAATTCTAGAAAAGCTACACATGTTGTTTTGTTTGATACGTATTTGGCGTCGCGATCGCGGCACTTAATAAACCATTCAGTAACCGAATGTTACCCAGCGGGATGCAAAACAATTTAGACATGACGAAGTTGAAAGTCATAGTCAAACTGTCAAAATTGAGAGACCATTACTGAGTCACCATTACTGACAGACTAATGCAATTAGGAACACTAAATAATAAATAATAATAGTTAATAATATAATGATAGTTAATAATAATGATAATTGATAAAATAATTACTGAGGGGGGGGGGGCAAGTCCATCATCAGTAATGACTCTCAGTTTTGACAGTTTGGTGAAATTCCAGCTTCACCGTATCTAATCCGGTTTGCAAGCTACTGTTCGTTCGAGTCGAGTTTTATTAATCGCGTAACTTAGGCGCGATGTATACGTCATGTTTGCCTCAAGAGTAACGAACGATAAACGCGTTCATTGCTCATAAAATCCAAGATTTACCGTACCGTTTTGCTATTTAAATACGGTGATATGCGCGCGTGTGTTTGTATGCGTGTACATGACTCGGCTGCTCGTGTTTTCGTCTTGCTTTCACGCCAATTATCCGCAGCGCGTCCCAGAAATTCAAGTATTACCTTTAATCACGTCTTGGCCGATACGAGGTCCAGTTTTTTGGCAGATGGGTCTCTTAGAGACTTCCCCGTGACGCAGGAATAGTATCGGTATGCAGGTCCTTCCGCTCACCTCGCCGCTGAGTGAGTGACGACGGCGGCCTGACTTTCTTCTCCGCTTGACAGTTTCGGAGCCAGCGGAAAGAAAGCGCGCGGTGGTCCCCTTGACACTTCCGTCCGCGTTTTCAAGCTCCGCGGCGAGGAGGAACGGACTTTCCGAGCAATTAGGCGGAGACATGCAAATGGACCGTAAAGTGCGCGCGGGTAAAGTCGGCGCCGGAGAAAATCTAGTTTCACTTTTGCGCGTTATTCCGCCTCTTCTCCTACTTTTCCCTCGTGGCATGCCGCGCGCGCGCGCGCGCGCGTGCTTCACTCCGCGTAATAGATTTTCTAGTAGTTAATTATCAGATGCATCGGTTACAGCCGCGAGCGTGCTTAATTGGATCTCTCGCGGCGGGATCGCGTGCGGGCGATTTGGGCTGTAACGATTTACACCCGCAAGCAACATTGAGCGTTGCGCGGAAGTTTCACTTCACGGCGCGCGATGTGCTGAGGATTCAAACTGCGCGAAATTGATTTACGTGACAAGCGAGCCTGCCGTCGCACGTGTGGGCGGCCACCGTGTCATCTGACATTTTCCTACGTAATCAGTAGACGCGGATCGTTTCAGGGAGTGACACTTGGAATGCGCCTGCTCGAAGCCGGAGCACATTGCCGGAGCATATATCGAGGAATTGTGTAGTTCGCCGCGTAACGTGTAATTCCAGGGACGAACAGGATGGCGATCCTTTCGTCAAATTACTGCGACATTGCGCGCGAGCTGTGGCGCCGTGGGTTACGTAGCTTTGTTAGAGCCGCTCCTTTATAAGGTTTTATGCACGAGCTATACAATGCTGGTAACGCATAAGCTCGATGTCGCCGTAATTAAGCCGATGTCGTTCGCGTCTCGTATAACTTGTCTTGTATCTTTTAACATTTCACATAGGTGTACAATAGGATGATTGTCCCTTCTATTTACTATTTCGCGAAGTTTGCGCTGTCATTTTGGGCAATAGAATTTGGAGGAATCTTGAAAACTTCGCCGACAAAATACTGACTTTGTTCTGCAAGGTTTCGTCGCATTGATCGCGCAGTTTCTGCAGATGCTTTTATATAATTAGAGTATGTGCAGAAATGAATTAGAGCATTGCTCAATATGTGATAGAAACAATAAAAAATTCAAAATTGTCCAATCATTGACAATTCATCATCAATTCAAATTATTTCAAACTGTTGATCAACGTAAAGATTCGCCTTTGACACGCAAGTCTTATAGCTTATATGCTTTGTTACATATTTTGAGCACTTCTTTTGCGATGCATTTCAGAGTATAGTCAATAATTCTCAATAAAAAAGTTTGTTTTTAATATTAATTCTCAGAAGTTTTCTGCCATTGAACTATCGACTATACATTCTGACATACATCGAAAAAAAAAACTGTTCTGAACTATATTGAAACTGAATATATATATGAACCGAACGTTTGTTTGTTTCTTTCAGGAAGATTTTAAAGAACATTGCTGTACCTTTGCAACAAAATTTATAAATTTAAAAATATTTGAAGAACTTTGTGGAAAGATTTCTACATACATTCGCGTGCTTATATTTTCTGTTAAATACGATAAAACAAAGCAACTCATATTGCTATCAAGAGAATGCCAAAGCGGATGACGAACTCCAAAAGTGTCTATACAATATGAAAAACTTGTATATCAGGAAACTTTTCATGCCGAAAGTTCGAGATGACAATTTTAAAATTTGTCATCGTCACACACATGTTGAACAACATTCCGATTTATTTATTTTCATCGTGTAAAAATATTTACAATTCTGTGTTACCAATATATAAAACGTAAATTTAGCATAAAGATGTCAGTATTTTACTGTCTTTCAAAGTTCTCAAATATGGCATCCTCTTAAACGTCATTGAAAATGTCACTTTGCCGTAACATTTACTTTTTTCGTCGAGTGAGTCACGCCGACATAACTACATGACTCTCGTGTCGTTTGTGCTGAAATTATATAAATGATGGCAACGGTATTTTTACGAAGCACGTGCGCGTCGAAACGTGGCCGTTAACAATAGGACTAGATGTCACGTGAAGATTGTCGGCAACATCGTGCCAGGCTCCTAGCATACAGCTCGAGAGAAAGAGAGAGACTTTCGCTTCAAAGTCATTGCACGTGAGTTTTGGTCGAAACCGTCGTCTGTCGGCCAACAGGGAACTCCGTAATACGTCGTAATACGACAAACGCCGGGAAGAGACGCGCGCGAGACTGTAAACGTATTCATTTTCTCCCGCGACTTGTAGCGCGCGAGCCGACAGCAGCACCTCGCGCTGAATCGCAGTCTCAGTGAGTGAACGACCTTAATGCAACGGTATTTGTGCACGATTTTCAAAGCACGTACATATGTACGTCAACGGCGTCGTACGGCACGTAAGGTCGCGCGCCGAAACCGCTCCGGTTACGTCGTGTGGATGTTTTGTCCCTGTTGACAGTTTCGTCGCGAATTCCCGCGTGTGTTCGCGTGGGCAAACAGGACGACAATCGACGCACGCACGAAATTCGCGGGCTACCGCGGAATTTAAGAAGCTCAATGCGATTCATAAATTTGCAGCATCGTGACTGAGATTAATACAACCGAATAAATGTGATCTGGAATATTTTCTCTTCGCAGCGTCGTGAAATTCAGATGTAGTTCAATTTCATTCCTAAATTATTCACATCGCAGACATTGTCTTTATCAATTTATTGCAAAATATATATACGAACGAAACAAATAGTAGCAATGTCTATGTGTATATAGAGATAATTTTATTATAAAAATTATTATAAAAATAGTTTTTAGAAGTAGTTTTTTTGAAAAAATTTTTAGAAGTAATTTTTTTAATTGAACAATATCAATATTCTGCAATAAATATCAATCAATATCAATAATCTATTATCTCTTAATTTCAAATGTGATATTTATATTTAAGAAATTGAAATATATTATTAAAAGATATGTTATGTTTTTAACGAAATTTACTACATTTCTTAACGAGATAGAACTTACTGACAATTTCTATTCCTATACTATTAAAAACATAGTAAAATTGTTTAGAATTTAGATAAAAAAAGCTATAATATGGAAAAAATGCCATGATAAATTTCTTATCTTATAATATCAATCAATTAACTAATCTCAGAAAAATGACTCACCGCTTTAATTGTTAAATTATTCCAGCATTTTAAATCGCATTATTTAATGTTGTTTTATAGAAAGAAAATTCGACTCGATTAGTCGATAGTTGAATTCATTTTGGTAATTGGTCAAGAATTATCATGTAAGTGCATTTGTATTTGCGCGAAATAACAGTATTTGCAGTTCTTATGTAAATCAGCGCAAGAGGCGGAGAAGGAGGAGCTCGTGCCTCCCAGAATTATATTAATTAGCTCAGCGCACATTTCACTCGTGGACAAACTAGTTTCACGATTTTCGTAATCGCCATCGAGACGGTCGATTTTGAAAGTCGACGACCGAAGCGACGGAGTCGTACATGTGTATTTCTAGTAAGTAGAAATAGGAGCCCGAAACACTCTTGCCGGGGACCTGTTGTGGGTGATCCTACGACCAGAAATAACGTCGGGATCTCTGAGAGAAGCGCATTCCAAAAGGAAGGGCAACGAGAGAGGAGGGGAGAGACAGCGTACTTGGGATAGGGAAAGGAGAGGATTTTGTTATAGCGGCAAGTCCCTTATATATAAACGAGACCCGGTCATCAAACACATTGGCGTGCGGCGTCACAATAACGTATTATCTCCTATCGTAATAATCGCTTACGGTAATTGGAAAAAGGTGTGAAGTAAAGAGATGGACGCTACGGAACTGCGTCTGCATCCGCCGTGGAGTCATCAGAGCGCCATTTAGGCTGCAGCTAACGCGAAAATAACGAATACTATGATAACAAGAGTTAATAGTTCTAATGACAGAGAAAGAGAGAGAGAAAGGGAGAGAAGAAGAGCAGATTCCAAGCAACACGCAAGGAAAATGGGAAGGAAGACACGAGGGACAAGACCAGCTACGGTAGATAGACCAAAAATTCGAGGGAATCACGGAGAGCGACGGTGAGAGAGTGAAGTGACTGAGGAGACATGGAACGAAGAAGAGCTCGCGCAAACGGAAGAAAAAGAGAGAGAGAAAGAGAGAGAAAGAGACAGGAGAGAGAGAGAAAAGAGAATCAAGAGATGCGTCGACGCGCATCCCGTAGCATAGAAAGGACCTTTCGGGGTTCTCTCGGCTGGAGTGGACCCGGATGCCCTTCGTTGGGCCGTATTGTCCCTGGCGAACCACTCACGGTATGCGGGGTGCAAGAGAGGGGGAGCCGGGTAGAGAGCGAGAGGGGAGTGCTCCAAGGGACCCCAGCAGGGCACCCAACTTAACTCACCGAGCAAAACGGTCAAAACGCAACGAAACGGAGTCACTCACCTTGTCGCTCGTTCGTGCTACGTTGCGCTTCGTCGATGTCTTCTTCGTCATTCACCGTCGCGACGGTCGTTTGCGACTACGCCAGCACCACTGTCGACACTGTGACGATTAACGACAGTATGCTACACCAAGCACATGTCAAGGTACGCCGTGTCGGCGCGCCGCATTGTCCTGCGCCAGTCTCGGTTTGAAAAGTGATCCTCGACGCGGGCGAGAGCGAAGCACAGAACTCACGCGGATCCTCCGGGAACCAGCACGGGATCCTCTCTATCCTGCCATCGCGTCGTCCACCGTGTTCTATCTCTCTCTCTTTCCTCTTCTCAGTCCGGGATTCACTGTCCGGTATGTCGCACAGGCTGCGCAGTCGCTCACGTGCGTGCCGATCGTCGCGGATAAGACGCGAAAAATGCGAGACGCGGGTACCGCGCGCGCACCGCACCGCTCTGAAGCGGCAGATAAGTGTGACAAACGCCGACTCGATGTGTTGCCGTTTGACCTGCCTGCGAACTGACCAATCGCCGTGCAGGTGGCATCCCGCTGGTCCCTGGTGCGGCGACAGCAGGGGAGGAGACACGCGGCCTGACCACCTGCCGCGCGACCTGCTGGGGCCTGGTGCAAACGGTCCCATGGATCGGGCCCCGACCTGGGGATGATAGCCTGCCGACGCTTCTGATCAGTCGTTGGTAACATAGAGTCTGGCCAACCTGGACGATGGTTCTACGTTGCCGATATTGAACGTTCATCTGTTACGTTATCATCGAATGAAAGAAGAACTCTAGCAGGTTTGCAGAGGGACGCGCGCACGTTTACGTCTCTGAAACCTTTCGTAAAATTTGCTCGTTTACCAACTGCCAACATTTTACTGGATTGACCATGTTTATTGCGCTAATTACGTCATGGTGTTGCGCATCAGGCGATTTAAATCCGCCTGACTGGGATATAGAGAACCTAATTTAATCTAACCTTCGCTCTTCTTCTAATCGAGAGTTTCAGAAACATATACTCTGAATGAAAAAATGTCTAAAAAATAGTAAATATTTATTTGGAAGACTATAATAACATATTTACTTAAACCTAAATTTTTTAAATAGAATAAACACAGCAAGTGTGTATAAATGTTTTATAACTTGCTGTTATAAAAAGTTAAGGTTTTCCTAAGATCTTCAGAAAATATATATTTTCTTATTTAAAAAATATTTTATACACTGAAAAATTGATATTCTTGTTCTTAGAAAAATTCTTTAAAATACTCGAGTCAAAATTTTAATCCTACTTTCAGCCTCACTATTCTATTCAATACTTATTTTGATATTCTGAAACCTATAATATAACCTATTTTACTAAAGAATGCTAAAGAAAATAAAAAAGGAAATCTTGGATATCATTAGAGTTAAAATAGAAGTAAATTATATTATTAGAATTAAATCTATTTTGTTAATTTGGCTCTTATTGCGTTGTAGAATTCAAAGTTTAACATAGGGCCGAGATTTCGACTTATAGTAGTAAGCATCAAATATAAAACATTCTCTCTAGGAGAAAATTTCCTATCAACACAGGAGAAATAAATTTTATGTTTAGAATATTTTGCACTTAATGCCAATTTTGTAGGATTTTTCTAAGAATAAGAATATCAATTTTTCAATGTAGCTAGCTTAAGCTATCTAGCGTTATGGGCTTCTTATATCTAGAACATCTAAATTTAAATGATCACAAAGTGTCAAGAGGATGAAATCAGAGGGAGGGGGTAAGGTATTCAGCTTTGGGTGAGGTATATAGCTTATATTTTCCACAGGGTTTTTAGAGAGTAACTAAGCAAAATTTGGTCTAGATCAATCAAAGGGTTTAAGGGTTAAAGAACGTACTAATATATATGACAGACATTATATATTAATATAAATAAATATTATGTTATTAGTATGTAGTCACCGTAAACAAATATTTACTATTCTATTCTCTTTACTATTCTATTTCTTAGATATTTTTTCTCTTAGCGTATATGTGTGTGCTAATAATATATTAATCGAAAAAATGCAATTTTGATATGTCATCGATATTTAATAATTGATATGTCATCAATTATTATGAACAATCTGCATCGGTCGACAAAATGTGAAAAACGATTAGTAAGAGAAGGTTCATTAGTAAGAGAAGGTTACTTTAACGGTCTTATAATTAATCGTTAATCCGCGCGAATGAATTAATGACGCATTGTCAGGAATGTCAAAGCGAGCACATTCGCCGCGTAAGCGCAACAATGATGCCCGTACATAATAATTTTGCAACAATTACATACGCAACGAAATTTACTGCCGGATCACGCGTCGTCGCGATAAGGTTAGTGAAAAAAACAGGTGCGTTTGGATGCTTATCGCAGCGGTGATGAGGCCCGATATCGCTCGGCGACATCGAGAGACGCGGGGAAAATATTACGAGGCAGGCCTGTGCACGGTGCTTCAAGGCTGTGACCCGGCGTAGGTACTTATTGTATCAAGTCTCGTTAACGGAGATGTTCATTCACTCGCACCGCCAGATGACCAGTATGGCTCGCGTAACTCGTTGCCGCCGCGTCCCGCGCGTATCGCGGTGCGATAGTGACCGGAAAGAAGGACGGATGTTCGGATGAGATGTGCTCGACACGTTGTTCCCGCATCATGGAAACGCAATCGAAGTGCCAGCACGTTTGATGACGATGGCGGCGCTGGTACGTCTTAAACGCAGTAGCGTCCAACTAAGACACGCAGCGCTCGAGGTTAAAGGTACGTGTACTCTCGATCAGACATCCTCTAGGACAGCAGCAGCTTGACTATTGAGGGGAGTGATTGGCGCTTCCACCCACTCGAAGGCGACGAGTAGCTTATCGATTATTTATGCCGTGCCACCACGTGCCGTCACGGATTCCTCTCTGCGAAGTCGATCTTCTCGTCGCGGATACGTTGAGGCTAGGCTATTCCCGGCTGCAAGTTAGACGGATTAGCATACTGACAAGTTAACTTGTCGCTCGGTGTTTCGCACGTGCACCTGTAGTCGGCGTGAAACGCATTAGATTGGTGTTGAGATCGCTCATTTTCCGGCCCGTGTTATTCAGGGATGCGAGTAGGTCACGAAGATGCAAAGTGACGCGCGTTCATTGTCTTTTCGGAAAGCTCAACTATCTACGTTATATCATCGCCGAGTCAAAGTCGAGGTCATCTGCAATATATTCATAGTAGTCTAGAGATAGAGCGCGAAGAGGGAATCAAACAATGGGAGTGATAAGAGCGAGATGTCGCAGTCTGCCTTGTTGTTTTTGTCTTCTGTGAGATGGCAGACTTCGTCAAGAGAGGTAGTGTGCAGTTCGTCAAACGTGGCAGTTGTCAATTAAAGCTCGCTGCGCAAGAGGTTCGAGGTTCGTCGATCTTAATTATTATAATCGACTTCACGCATTTCTCATTGTACGTGTCGCGCGGTTTAACTCTTAGGTAACATTGTTTGTCCTATAAATTAATAACGCCAATGTTTAATGTAACATTATGAGAGAGACTGTCATTTGAATGAATTTATAAAAAAGAGGATTATTTTGATAATCATTTCTATATCATAATTGCATATCTTGTTGGCCTAGATACTTATAATTATAAAGGCATTGAAATTATCACAGTTAATGCGGCAGACGATAATTTATCATGGATCCTTCGATCTATTAAAAGAAAGAAAAAAAACTGGTCGCGATAAGTTCCCGTTTAAGTTTAGAATCGACATTGCTGAAGGCAAAAATACCATCGTGTCAGGCGTTTGAGTAAGTTATCAAACTCAAACACCGCAGTGCTCCGATGTTTGAAGACCACGATAATGAATGTATGCACAAAAATTTCATCTGCAGCTGCAGCGCGTTCAATCTGTCGTGAATAACGATTCCATGAAAACTGTAGACACACTACTGTAGACCTATATATATATATATATATATATATATATATATATATATATATATATATATATAAAATTGCGTATGAAATTATTCGGATCTTTCGGAATATTTCACTAATCATATACACACACAATTCAATGGTAATAAAATATTTTTGATCTGCTAGATAATTTCTCTCGGTGTATTTTGTAACTCGAGTTATCTGGATTATTTAAAGATTTTTACCAGATGATTGTAAAATTACCATGCGAAATCCAATGGCACTTTCTTACTGACATTTTTTTTAATACTTAATGGGACTAGTCACAGCGCGATGACGTATCCTCGTAATTCTATTATTATTCGTTAGCGACTGTACGAGCGCGACACGTCGTCGCCGCGTTGGTCGCAGTTGGATTTGCGCTTTGTGGCGCAGTCGAAGTCAGTTCCTCCGTCGCACTGCTGGCAAATCAGGAAGACAATCATGCTATCATCGACATGTCTTGGCACTGCGACATGCTGGTCAATATCACCAGCCGCAACCGCACCGAGGACTTCGAGGTTATACTATTGGAGGTACACATCTCCCAAACGATTCGATTCATATTCATATTTGTGTAGTGCTAAGTATAAAATTCTGCTGGTTTTCGTAATTTATTTCCTTGACGTAGAATACCGATGATCAAATATGAACTAAGTTATACGTAAACATATTTACCAGCTTTGATGCATTTATTTTACTCGTTCTTCGAACAATTTTTTAAAAAAAGATACACAACTGTACAAACATTTATACTTGAAATGCGTCTTGCAAATATATATATATATATATATATATATATATA
>NW_022639553.1:841640-876698 GCF_010583005.1 Odontomachus brunneus | reverse complement strand
ATATATATATATATATATATATATATATATATATATATATATATATATATATATATATATATATATCTTTGTTCTAATATATACTATATAGTTCTAATATTATAATAGGAGAGATATTGAAAGATGCTTTATATATTGCAAAATGATGAGAGGGACATGATAGTTCGTGGTTTCAAAAAAAAGATATGCGTGTCGGTTAGTGCGTAAAAGGTGTAGTAATCATATTTTAAGAATGATAAAAGATTTTAAATCTGTCTTGGAGAACTTTTGTTCCAATCTTGAAGAAAGTTACACTGAGAAATATTTTACATCTTGCGAAATGGTAAATGGGAAATGTTTCTCACTCATATTATGAACGATAGCTGCCACAGGAGGAACGAGCGGAGTCAATTATGCGTGAGGCTTTCTTATGGGGACAGGTGGCCGGGCCTATCTTGGGAGGTTGCCTGGTGTGGGGTCGATCCGGGCCCTCCATGGTGTTCTCACGAGCGGTTCTTAGCGCCTGTTTAGCATCCTTATTAGTACCCGCCGCTTGGCGGGGACCATCGCACGTCGCTCTACGCTTGTTTCAAGGATTATGTACCGTAAGTCGGTAGACTTTATCGCCACAGTCCGCGGATTCGCGATGAAAGCTCGCACATTTCGCACGGCATCGTAAAATAGACGTTTCTACGTTAACGTATGCGGCGCACACGAGCGAGCCACGTGAAACGCGATGAATTATTGCGACATCTTCTTTTGTAGGGCGCGACCATGCCCGCTGCTCACATGTTCGCTATGACCTGGTTTAAGAGCAACCACAGGAGCTGGTACTTCAGTTGTTACGCAGGTAGATCGACGGTGTTGCAAGCGCGGTTGTTTGAGTAAGAAATCACGAATAAGAGCAGTCGCAGATAACGCAGTGTTCGTTAGCGTGTTTTTATACGACTAATAATAGTCGTGGAAATATTTAGACGCCAGGGAGATTTTTTTGGAGGAATTTCATTGAGCGCTCTTAATGATCGCGCGGAGACTCGAGCTAATGGACTAATCCTAATTCCCATGCTTTAAGCCGTCAGCGTGGGTTATTGCCTCACCGGATGGCTGGGCACCGCGGTGGTGCGAACGTTCGGCCGTGATTCTCTGTGTTACGGTCTGGTTCTCCTGGCTCTATGCTGGTACTTCGCCTTTGGCCGATTCGTCAAGGACACACCCAAGTCCTATCAACACGACACAACCGTAAGCGACTTTTTCGGCTAGTTCAGCGTTGTTCGGAGACTATCGTGCACTCGATAGTCTAATTAAGTATGTCAAGCCGTCAGATAAGAGATTTCTGATCTATGGGTGATCTCACGCTGACTCTAGAAATTTTCTGGCGCGTTAAAAGTGAATTGCTGATATCTCAAAAATAATGAGAGAATTTTTAAAGAATTAATTGCATCTAAAAGTAATCACGAACAATTTGATATTGATTCAGAGTCTGGAGTCAAAAGTTAGTCTATTTTGAAGCGTAAGCCTAGCAAATATAATGATGTCGAATGACGTTTTGATGACGTGCTGTCATAAAAATATATGATATGTTTAACAGAGGAAAAGATAATTAAGAGAAATTATGAGAGAAATCTCAATTTTTGTATTTTCAAGTATTAAAATTATGTATGCAAAGTTTCATTGTGGTTCAGAGATCAAAGTTTAAGAGTCAGAAATAATATGAAATAGAGCAAGTAAATTAGAAATGTGTGATGTTAAAGTAAAAGAATGTTGTTATATTCAACTGTATGTCGTACACATACACTGTGTACGTTTTTATACAGAAAATAGAAATATTAGCGTATTTCGAGTTTTCAGTAACTTTTTGCAGAGACTATGCAGGCAATACATTCTTAATTAGCATCTACGCGAGCGATAAACTCGTTTCACAATGATTGCAGTATTATCTTGACATTCGCGATATATATAACTAGTCGACGTGATAGTTTTTTTCGACGCGGTTGTGAGGTTACACCGATGATCACAGGCGGCTGTGATACCATGGGGAAAACTCTTGAGATCCGTACCCGTCTGGGCGTCCGCGGTGGCGACCATGGGAAATCAATGGGGCGACGCGACACTCGCCCTTGGCATGACAAAGTACCTGAAACTCATCTATGGCTTCTCCACAGCTAACGTAAGTCGAACAAAATTTAATGTTGTCGCTGGTACTTCGCGATAATCCCTGTTCTTACACTGAAAAGTTGATATTCTTGTTCTTAGAAAAATTATCTAAAATAGGGTACCAAGTGTAAAATATTCTAAACAAGATTTATTTCTCTTGTTTCGAGAGGAAATTCTCTCCTTGTGTAGAAAAACAAATATCAATTCATACCTAAAAAAAGGGTATCAATTTTTTATCACATTAATATATAAAAGATATCAGGCAGAAAACAAGGGAAAAATGTGTATATTTTATATATTACATACGACAAGTAATGACACGCGAAACGACACTTAGTCGAGGATTTAGTTCTACGATCGATATTGTGAAGAGACAGCTGTGAGCGTAGCAAGTCTCGTTTCGTCACTAAGTTGCCACTCAATTCAGGATTCAGTGCTAACCACGTTACCTCACATCGGTCACTTCATGGCTGCGCTGACCTGCGGTCTTCTCGTCGATCACGTCCGCGAGTCTGGTATAGTTTCCACGACTACCGCGAGAAAGTTGGTCGTCTACACAGGTGCGTTATGACTATCTCTATGACTCCATAAACGGCAATACGTTTACAACACTGCGAAATGCATGTAAGAATTCTAAGTCCTCTAAGAATTCTAAGTCTTCTAAATAATAATTCTTCTAATAGTCTTCTAAATTCTTATTTTAAATAATTCTAAGTCTGATACGCGAGTCAATATTTATGTAAAGGATAATTACACTGTTTAGTAATATTATTGCTATGGGAAATATATCTCATGAGATTAGAAATTTATAAAATATTCAGTATTTAATTTAATTTTTATATTATTGTTATAAGCAGAAAAAGAACACAGAATTGATGCATCAGGCTATAGTTTTATTTACACTGTGAGGTAAATAGATTGCTGGCGTTATCATGCTTCGTAACGAATGAAAACGAAATAGTTCAATGTGTCTAGTTACATGGAGAGGATGTAAAAATTACTGTAAAATTTTGTAACTGAGGAACAGATCAATATTCTGCAATATATCTGACTATTCTTTTGTTTCATATATGTTATTTATATATCTTCTGAACTGAAATGTGTTATTAGAAAATCTACTATATTTTTAGCGAAATTTCCTGTATTTCTTAGCAAGATAGATCATACTAATCGTCTGCTCCTACTAGAAACATAGAAGAATATAAATTCTTCTCGATTTTATATAAAAAAAGATTTTCTCTGTGTACACAAATTAAAAGCTTTTTATGACGTGTAACGCTAAAAGATTCCTCCGACACTTCTGAGGACTTAATTCTCTCTTTGTAATACTTTGTAATACAAACTGCACTTTAAATTTCTTGGAGTGAGACTCCACTCCAAAGTAGTGAAAATTGCGCCAGTCGAAGTTAGAGCGAGAACTTCATTCCAAACGAGTGAGAACTCACTCCAAGAGTGAGAAAATTGCTCGCTTGGAATGAGTTCTCACTCGTTTGGAGTGAGTTTTCACTCGTTTGGAGTGAAATTCTCGCTCTAACTTCGACTGGCGCAATTTTCACTACCTTGGAGTGAAATCTCACTCCAAGAAATTTAGAGTGTGAATCAATCGATTAGCGCACTTCATCCCCGCGGCGCTCCTCTTCGTCGCCGGTTACGCCGGCTGTCAGGCCTTGGGCGCTGCCTGGCTGGGGATAGCAGCCCTCCTCGTTTCCGGTACTGCACCAGCCGGTGCACTCGCTGCCATAGCTGACCTCGCACCTGCGGAATCGCCGGCGTGCGCCGCGGCGGCGTGCGCGCTCTGCTCCACTTTGGGAGCCGCGGGATTGCTGGCCGCCAATTACTTCGTCACTCAGGCTCTTCATGGCTCCGTAAGTTCAATTACGGCCGGACGACACGGCATGGCACACGTGCCGCCCGCGCAAGTGTAACCGGCCGAATCGCGTTCTCTCTCGCCGCATCCGCGGACGCTGGACACACGCGTCACTTGCGTAAGAATAATTTCGCGAAGAGTTCTCGTGTGCTTTCTATACTTCAAATTACTCACGCTACGCCACGCGTTTTTTCTTAATTTCCGGTTAAGTCATCATTGAGAACGTAAAAACCGGTCTAGAACTAAGTTAAAACTTGACAAAAAGCTAAGTTTACTTTCTAAAGTACAATCAGTGTATTCTTTATTGAAATGTGCTACATTTATAATTGATAATTTTTAGTAGAAAAATTATAAGTGCACTGCAACCACAGTAAAATCTCGCTGTGAGAATCAGCTGATAGTAGCGACTGTTCCTATTATCGATGCAGTTTACAAACGCTGACAGTATCATTACACGCGAATCGCATGAAAGTCCTTAATTCTATCGCAGGAAATTGGATTTGAACAAATAACGAATTTGTGTACTACAGATTTTGCAGTGAAATCTCGCTTTCACTGGTTAAAATCCGTAAAATGGAACAGTAAAGTGGCAGTTCCATTGAAAGTCAGTGAACGTTCACTGATTATCGGCGAAATACTCCTTTCAGTGATTCGATCAGAAACATTTTTATTGACTTACCTTAAGAGTTTTTCATACTTTTGATACCTTCTAATGGCAATTTTGTTATATTCTTTTATTAAAAAGAAACTTGAGTCTTTCAGTCAAAAGTAGCACGATGTGTTTAATTAATGCAAAATTAATGTTGTTTAAGT
Organism: Odontomachus brunneus; assembly: GCF_010583005.1. Lineage (NCBI taxonomy): Eukaryota > Metazoa > Arthropoda > Insecta > Hymenoptera > Formicidae > Odontomachus > Odontomachus brunneus. The sequence continues at coordinate 871,885 of NW_022639553.1, read as the reverse complement.
TTCTTCGACGAGCTAAAAGCGCAATTTTATTGTCAGTTTCCGCGTGTGCAATTTGATTCGTAATCGCGAAGAAAACGTGCCTATCGATTTCAGATCGCTGGCTCTTGGCGATTGGTGTTTGGTGTCGCGTCCGTTGTTCTGTTAACGACCGCTGCGGTCTTCCTGGCTCTTGGCAAAGGCGTCCCGCAGCCGTGGATACCGTCCGTGGCAAGACCGCGGAGTCACGACGTAATCTACGAGCAAGACACGCTGGAGCTCGATTACGAGGACGTGGGTGTACAGACCGAGCCCTTTGGGCCGTACGCGTTGGAGGATGATGTTGAGAGTCTAAAGAATGTGCCGCGTTCCGCGTCGATTCACTCGAAGGTCTCGATAACTTCCAACTAAATCGCTATTGTCTTTAGGTGAAAATCGTCCCCGTGCCATTTTCACGTCTCGTCCTGCAACAAGGATAATCTATTCCTGCGCGATTGCCACGATAAAGTCTAGTGTACAGTGAATACGTACTGCGAGTATACCATTAACACGATAAATGTATATAAAGTTTTACGAGCAAGGATTATAGGAGTGCACGAGAACACGTTTTTATACGATTAGCACAGATTGTTCTCGGAGTATACCACGATAGTGAAAAGATTAAAAATAGAATATATGATAATTAAAACTGCGCCAATGGATCTACTATAATTTATTGCACATAGGACAATCCTTTCATTACAGACAAAAAATTTTATAGCAAATTTACTATACATATAGGATTTTGTAATTGAAGAATATTTATCATATATCATATGTCAATAGCATTTTGTCATAATTCATTATCCTTCTGTTTCATATATGCTATTTATATTTCAGGGACTGTGTTGAGGTTTACTACGAAAAAATTTACTATGTTTTTTGGCTAGATAGACTTTATTCTAACCATCTATTTCTGCAGTACTAGAGAGTATGTTAAAATTGAAAAGAATTTATATATGAAGAAAAGTGAGACAATATTCTCTCTCCATATATAACACGCTACTCTTTGAATTTTGCGGAAGATATTCTAAGGATCGCTGCTCCAGAGAGAATCGTTGCAAAACGATGCGATTAACACAGATTAATCGCGAATAATAACAGGTAAACGCGCTTTAAACTGATAGTATCATGTGCGGAAAGTCGCTGATGATAAAGTTATCCGCGTACATTTGAAGAATATTAGCGGATATGAAAAGGAAGAGAAACACGTAACTACAGATTTCTATACTATATCTAGACTGCTAACATTTATGGGTGCACGGTTGAGAAATCGATGCAGATGGTGTTGGGAATGGCAATCATGTTTCAGAAAGGCATATATATCGGGTGTTATATTTCGTGATTATTTTTTTCCTGCTGTTTCAAAATCAGTATAGTAACGAGTTGACAACTGATTAAAAATAGAAAATGTGTAAATACTTTAAAAGAGCAGGTTTCCTTTGTCTTTGAATAAATTACATATTTAATGAAAACATTACACGTAAATCTCTGATTTATTTATTTATTTCTCATACTACGATTTCATTAAAATTGGAAATTTGGAAATTTACTGTTTAATATGTGATGTTAATGTAAAGGCCACATAAACACAAGATATTGAAAATTTTGAGAATAAATTTCCGTGCCTTTTCCTCTTTTTCCTGTGTACTATATAGTGTATGTTCTTTAAGTTTTGAGTCTTTTCTCTTTTCATATCCTGTATATATTCATCTTGCCTTTTTGAAATTTGACGGCTTACCTGTGCATCATGTCTGAGTATAGCAGTCCACGTGTTATGTAGAAGTCTGCGTAAGAGAGATGAGCGAGTTGTTTTCGCCACGAGCTATTCGCTCTCGACTATTGTTGAAGTGGCTTCGCTTCATCCGAACGTTACATCGAGAGTACTTTGTCGATTTTCTCCTCGTTCGTTATTTCCCAACTCGTTAGCTGCGAGTGTACCTGTGCATTACGCACGTTCTCTGAGACAACAATGTGTGTCGACTTTCCATTGCTCCCGAGAAAGAGGGAGAGAGAGAGAAAGAAGGAAAGAGCAAAGCCGTGGCGGATGCGACGTTCTAATTAGATAGCTCACAGGTGAAATGTCCTTATTGATGCCGATAGCATCGCGAAAATGCGTCTACGTCTTTGGCACTTGGCGTATTCACGGCGAATACCGGAAGACGCGATTCAGACACTGCGTAAGATCACTGCCCGCGTTATTAGTGTCCCAATGTCCTGACGTCGGCCTTTCACGTCGGTACGCATGCATATCCGGCGTGTATGTCGAAAAGTCAGAAACACTGTTTAGAGGTGCCGCAGAAAAATGCCTGCCATTCGCCGCGAATTGAGATATTTCACACGTCACTCTTTGCGCCGGGACTCGTTTGATCGACATTCTCAAGCAGGCGATAACTCAATATAGGACTTGCTGTTACTACTTGCGGTACACTCAAAGGAATAATAAACTATTCGTTGATTTTATTTCTTGATAAATCTTGATGTCAAGATAAGTTATTACGCACGTTACGCGTTTTTCAACCCCTTTAGCCATAGCAGGGACATTCCACTTATTCCTTCTTTATTTTTGGTGATTTTAGTCAACTTATCAGCACAGTTAATCAATTATATTATTACTATAAGCTTTCATAAGTATAAGGAAGTAAGAATAACTAAAAAATCATTTATATGTTTAATTGTTAAGTTATTATAAATAAGTAAGTGTAGTAAGAAAAGCACTTTTTTTGCAAACAAATATTATTTTAAGAATATAATTTTAAGAATATAACTATTAAGAATCGACGCATCGGAATATTAATAGTTTACTCAGGATAACTAATAATATCTTCTCTTTACACATTCCTTTTAATATTTTTAGTAAGTTCTATTTTTTTACAACAAACTATTAAAATATTGATATTTTTTATAAAATTTTTTTGTTAAAAGTGCGAATAACGAAAAGTGAAAAAATAAAACAATTAGAAAAATTAAGAAAATTACAAAATTAGAAAAATTAGAGAAAAAATAAAAAAATAAAAAATATGAAAATAGATATTTTTCCGCTGCATCCTCATTGTTATATTTTCGGGTAATGCTAAAAGACTATTAATTTTAAAAACTATACTTATTGGATTCGCCACTTTGAATTTAGATTTTTTTACTTCAGTTTCGTCATCAGCTGCCCCGAAAGCCCCCATATGACAATAACGAACCAATTTGCAATTACAATTTTCATTATCAATCAAATGGGCGATAATTTCAACAACAATTATTGTGTGTGTAATTTTCTTAATCCACTCCGAATATCAAATTCGCGATCTGTGTTTAATTAATGAAACCTATTAACAATTTGGTTGTTTGATCACTCTTGCATTTCGACACTTGTGCAAATCGGGCATTTGTCGGGAGTTCCGCTTTCAGGCTCTCAGATACGCCAGCGGTATCTGTGTCGTGTGGAGTAACGTGTTTTCCGACTAAGAATTTGCCAAGCGGGCTCTCCGAATGCGTGGAAACCGTCGTGCGAGATCTTATGATCTCCGCCCTCGGCCGCATACTCGCGCGCGGCTGTGCAAGTTTGTGTAGATCCGACCAGGCCGGTGTCGCAAGTCGCGACGCTAATTACCGGCAGTAGACGCGTTACTATTCTTTCCCGGTAACGCTGACTCTCAGGGACTTATGAAATGAATTCTCACACAACGCCCTGTCTACCGTCCGACTCTTTCTTTATTTCGATGCGTATATATCACACTAGTCGTTTACGTAACATAGCGTATTTACAGTCGTAAGAGTGGAGTACGCTAGCGGTGCCTACGAGGCTAGGGCTTTCGCAGGCGGTGTCCTGCGACTCAACGGAGACCGATGTCCCGCGGGATCTCTCCCAGATAGTCAGCAAGGATAGATGCATCAATGACAGATTTTTTGCTAGCGAATGTTTGCTGCACCTCTTTGTTTCTCAGTGCAATTAAGGCTGCTGCGTCCTCGCTGCGCCTATCTTGATTAATGACGCCGCAAGCGAGAAAACCAAAAATCTTGCAGAATAGGCCGAAATAGAAAGTTATGTCTATAAGATGACACTTGTAATCGATTGAGCATATCTATAATATAATATTCCAAAACCTTTTAATTCCAACGATCAATAAATAACCGCAGAAATCACGTGAGAAAAATCATGAGAGTCGGTAGGCTGAATAGAAAGGTTGCATGTCACGTAATTCCTACGATTATTTATTGATTGTTAGGACAAAAGGAAAGTTTTCGGAATATTCTACAAATATGCTTGATCGGTCACAGCTTTATGGATATATCCTTTTGTTTCAGTGTATTTCGCATGAATTTTGGACACACATTTTCTCGCTTCTGACGTCATCAATCGAGATTGCCGCGACGAGGGGCCTCAAAAGCAACGTAAATATATTTCTCCAGAATTGGAGAAATGTAACATCTTTATATGATTATCGTGATGTAATTGTACTACACATTTTAAGCTGTTTTACCGAAGTTGTTAATGTTGTTAATATAAGTTGTTAATGTAAGCTATTGATTAACCTAACCCCTAGGTTAATCATTTACCGGTGATTTCAACGTTACACTTCCTTTTATTCTATTATTATTAATTTTATAAATGAGATGAGATGATTTCAACACGGAACAGAGTAGCAGGAATTAACTTTACGCGATAGCTAGAGGGTAAATATATGAGTGAAGATTATTTTTCTGCAAGAGAGAAAAGAAATTCCATTGTCTATTTCTCTCAATCGGCCATACACTGATGCGTCTACTTTGGTAGATATAAATTATGCGACGACGAATGATAAATGTGCGCGTCGGCAGGCGCTGGAAAGTTAACGTGCAGAAAATCGGCCGAGCTGCGCAGCGGCGATTTCCCTTTCGTGAAACCGATTCGATTCATTAACGACACGAATGCGTCCGTTGCGTGCGCGGTGGTCTTCGCGGACGGACGTGTATATATCCGTTCGTTCTCCGCAAGAAAAATCGCTGCCGTTGACGTAAGCCGCTTTGTCACGCCTAAAGTACATTACTACGAGGGTTTGACGGCGTTCCAGTATACTTAGCACTAACAAATCATGGACCACGTATATTTAAGTGTGAGGTCATCTCTTAACCTTTGGAATCGGCTCTTTCTCTTAACAAAACTTGAATATCTGCTTGGATCAAGCAGTCATCTAATTTCTAACTTTAAAAAGGAGCGTATCTAACGACGGCGATGTCCCGAAATATTGCGAGACGCTAATTCGCGGTTTGCCTCGTCAGACCTTGCGCGTTTTGTGAAAAGCCGTGTCGCGATGCAAATTGTCGAGTTACATCTAGCTGAGGCTCCTGATCCCCTGGTCGCGGAATTCTTGCTTGATGACGTCAGAAGTGAGAAAATGCATGCCCAAAATTCTGGCGAATTACATTGAAATAAGAAGATATGCTCAAAATGATACTTGCGGTCGATTGACCATATTTGTGAAACTTTCCGAAAACTTTCCTTTTCCTCGAAATTAACAATCCTCCTTTTCTCATGACCTCGTCACGTTAGTTTTTCAGCTATTTATTAATTAGAGTAAAGGCAAAGTCTCCGGAATATTTTGCAAACTTGCTCAGTCGATCTCAAGTGACACTTTATGGATATATCTTTTATTCCAATGTATTTCGCAAGAACTTTGGGCACATATATTTTCGCTATTCTGACATCATTGATCAAGATGGCTGCGGTGAAAGAGAGCACAGGAACAAAAACTCTACAATAATTTAACTCATAATTTACTTGCAGCGAGTAAAATACTTCTTCGTTAGGAATCCCTAACTACTCCTAGCCGCTTCGGCCTTCGTTACATCTTCTTCCTCATCATGTCTTTCTCCTCCTCGGCGTCGTTCGTGATGATCTGCACGCTTCTCACCGGACCCGTTTTCCTGTAGCTCGAGGACGGCGTCGTGGTGCTGGTTACCATGGTAGTCGGCATTATCGTCGTTCGTTCGGCGTTGATCGCTAGGTTCACCATTCTCAATAGCAATGCTTCCCTGATCGGTGCCGGCAGGATCTCGTCGCCGTCGTCGGTTATGTCCTGCGTGTAGAATTTCTGTCTGTAGACTCTCTTGGAGTACCTCCCGTCGTGGTAGTCGTCGTACTGATGATAGAGCGGGTTCAGAGCTCTGGGGTACACCGGCCGTCTGAGGGGTACTCGTTCGCCATATTGCACCTGTTGATCAAACGCCAAATCGGGTCTGGGAAGTGGCGCCTGATAGCCTGCCGGGTACGAGGGATACGGTTGCTGATCGTACAAAGCGTCCTCGAGGTAGCTCTTCGGGTAGGACAAAGCTTGCACGCCATATTGACTGACCAGCAGCCTCCTCAGTAGCATTTGGAAGTCGCGTCGGCTCAGAGGCGGTGCGATGGGATTCGGTGACTCTGGAGGTAGCGCCAGTCCGTGGTTGGGACGGTAAGGATATTCGGGTGTGGTCGGCTGGTAGTCTCTCTCATCGGGATGGACTACTGGATTCGGAACTGGGCGCAGGATCGGCCGCCTCTGCTCGGGTTCTTGGTAGAGCAACGGTCGCATTACCGGACGCGATCGCATGTAATTTGCGTTCATCGCGACCCGCGCCTCGTCCTCGTGATCGACCACGCCGGGGTTTTCCGTCAGGTAGTGGATGTTAGGATCTGTCGTGGTCGAATAGACCGAGCCCGGTTGTTGATTCGGGGGATGTCGAAACAGAATCCTGCCGATCGGTATCGTCCTGTAGACACCTCCTCCGTCCTCCTCGATGCTGCTCTGCTGGGACGACACGAGTATTCTGGACGGTAGTTCTCGCAGGTACTGCTCGGGTTGCTGCCTCACGTAGACCGGTTCGGTGCTCTGTCGGACATAGTCTCGGTTTTCACCGGGCAATCTCGTGGAAGGGCGAAGCAGGACTTGCTGGGTTGGCGCGCGATCGTCCTGAGTGGGCTTCGTCTCTGTCTCGAAGATCCGAGGAGATCCCTCATACTTGGAGTTGTCGAATCGGTTTGGCCCTAGATTGTCCCGATTGATGTAGATCTTTGGTCGCGAAGTCACAGGGATTCTCTGCAAAATCCTGTTCGGAGAAGACGTGGTGAACAGGGGACGCGTCGTGGATAAGGAACCTCCGTAGACATCGGAGTGATCGTCGCTATTATCCGTTGCCGAGTTTGGCTTAGTAGTCTCGTCGTGTAGTTGCCTCCTTAAGGTGTTCCCCGTCGTGATTTTAGCCTCGTCCTCTTTATCTACGAAGTCTTCGGAGATAGGCGGGAGGCTGTGCTCGATCGGCCGCTTTGCGAAGACGATTCTTCGGTAAACACCGCTCTTGTCGTCTGTGGTGGGTCGATTGATTTGGGAGTCCTCGTCTTCGATGCCTTCGTCCACCACGATCGGCCTCTGCTGGCCGTTGATGATGAAACGAGGTCTGCTCTTCGGCGTGCCTTTCAAGTAATGCCCGAATATCGTCTTCGGGGCCTCCGTAGTGGTGGTGCTTGTTGTCGTCGTGGTGGTACTGGTGGTCGTTTTCCTCGTCCGAGGAATCGACTGTACGACCGACGACTTGGTCGGCGTCTCCGTCGTCGTCGTGGCGTACACGATGCTCGGCTTCTTCGTGCTCGTTACCGTGCGGTTGACACGCGGTATGCTCTGCACGACCGACACGTGTTCCTGCAACGGTGACACGGTGGTCGCTTTAAAGCCCGTCCCGTTCGACGAGGAGTACGAGACTCTCTTTATTTCGCCATCGGCGTCCACGAAGCCGAATGTGCCCTTTATGTTGCCCAGAACATCGCGACTCTCGACCTAATGAAGCAAGTGTTCCGCGTTTAATTCTTCACGCGCGGGATCATCGCAAATGTGATTCAAGTTTGGCATGAAATAATCATGCGAACATCTGAAAATTCTCCAATGTTTTACGAATTTGTTCAGAGTGTCAATATACGGAAAAACACTCGTGTACATGTGAATTAAGTCAAACTGAAAAGCCCTCTACTACTTTGCAAACAACCACGCAAAATTCTGATTCACCAAGACTTTTGTGTTCCGGCCACTACCTTGGTTAATGATATCAGAGGGTCGAGAAAACATATGTCGAAAATTCTTGCGGAATACGAAAGGTTATGTCCGTGAAATGACACTTGTGATCGATTGAGCACATTTGTAAAATTTTTTTTTATTTCAACAATTAATAAATAGCAAATACCGTGCAACTAACGTGACACGTAATCTTTCTTTTTAGCCTACCTCTCCTCAAAGTTATTAACTAAAGAAGATTGCCGGACGATTGCGCGCAATTATTTGCTAATCACCTTTAATTAATTTAATCTAAAATTTTATTTAATTTAAATAATTAGGTTAATTAATTAATTAGGTTAAATAATTAATTTAAATAATTGATCTCAAAATTTTACGTGGTTGTTTGAAAAAATGGTAGAGGAGTGTTGTGTTCAGTTCGAACTGATTTACGTGTACACGAGCGCTTTCCCACATATCATCAGACATCCTGTATGTGCAGTCTTATTTTGAGGAAAATGAAATAAATTATTGTCCTATTATCAGGTAACTCCAGCGTAACTAAAAGGTTCGTAAATAATTTTGTGAAGCTTTAGCTATCGTTTATATTTGAAAAGATAAAGTATTTTTCGCGTTCCAATTATTAATAAGCGAGCAACATTGTAAATTTCAAAAGTGCGTATGGATAAGAGCATCAGGTGTTATACAACAAGATTTGTATGCGAACTTACAATTGTGGGAGGCGATTGCGTCTCTACGCGATTACCAGAGTAAGTATTGACATTGATGTGGCATTAACATTGTCATTAACATCACATTACGTTGCGCAATCTAGCCGCCGTGATTGTAATCAGTATGAAGGAAAAAACTGACGATAATTATATGCGATACATTGTGGGAACATGTGCGCGATGCGATTTATTGCTTTAAAAAAAAAAGCCGACAGGCGCGGTCGATATTACGCTGTTTACGCGTAATCACCTTGAACGATCCGTCGCCGGCCTCGTAGCCATATGTGTAAGAACCGTCTTCGTTCACCTTTCTGATTTGTTTCAAGATCGCCACTTGATGATCATGCTGCGTTTCCGATGTTTGCTGGTCCGTGACGTTGGTGCAGCCGGCAGTCACCAGACAGAAGAATGCCATCAGCCATGGCGTCATCTTAAAAGCAAAAGATGATTTTTCTCTCTGGAGCAAGAACGCAGTAGTAGTCGCGCGACTCTAAGCACGACGATAATTTATCGTGAATATTATGAGGAAATAGCGTTTCAAGGCGGAAAACGATGTGCACTACGTCAAATGAGTGAGTGAATTCTGAAAAACGGCGAACTCTCTTAATGATCTTTCCTCCGGCGACTACAATACTTTGAATTTATTCCACGTTTACGCGCAAGGCGAGGTACTCCCTGAACGCGTTTTCATCCACATAACGGTCCACACGTCACTTTACAACGTTTGGCGTTTTCAGATAGATTTCAGGATAAATCCTGCTGGTGCACGGGTGAGAAACATCACGTGCAGCCGTTCGCCGATGCGCGCACTTTCCCACGAGCACCAACGTCGACCTCGCGAAAAATCGGCGGAACGTTCGGATCGAACACTGTGTTTAGATTGATAGCGGCTGAAATCGATCTCGCCTCTCGCGCACGGATCGCGCACCACGAACGCGTTCGCGCACTTGCGCCCGCAGTCGATGGACTTGCACGGGAAGGTGAGTATACCTTGCTGGAACTGGAAACCATGTTACCGCGGATGCGGTGAATGTTCTTAATACCGCGTGGGGTGTCGGGTGCCGTTATATATAGGGTGACACAATAGGCAACCACCGCGCCCCTTCCACGACGCGCCGCGTCGCTCCGCCATACGCTCAACCTTGATGACCCTTAAACGTTCATTAAAGCATTGGAATACCAAATGACAGCTCTAGACTGCCGTAAAAAGAAGAGAAAGAGAGAGGAGAGAAAGAGAAACTACGCAAAGGTGCAATGTTCTGCGGGCGAGCAGTAAATACGCGACAATAAAGGCCCACGCTGCTGTGTTTGTTCATCTCGATTACAGCGCGTTCTCTCGTCAGCGAAATTGCCCAAGACGGGATTACTTTAATGAGTGGAAGGCGCGAAGAGGCGCTCGTTGGGTGATCGACCGGTGCTCGCAAACGGACGATGGGGAAGCGACGTTGCTTTCCGCCTTTGTTAAAGAGACCGACCTGGCTATGATTAGTGTCCAACTTTTATATCCCGGGCAGGTTTCACGCCGTTTTAATCATTTAACGTGTACATCCCTTTCTCCTATTAAGACACACGCGAGTCCTCGTGATTTCATGCTGACATAAACCAACGATCTTCCCGAAGCAAATCTCGCAAACCTAAGTGATTAACGCTCTTTGTTCCCTTTTCCTTCCTTTCCTCCAACCGCTTGTCGCGATTTGACGTAGAAACTGCCGGAAACCCGAAGAAACTCGCACGACTCCGCGTAAGGGGGTCCCCTGAAGAAAGTGCACCGCGACGACGGGCGACGAAAAGGAGCGGATGTGCGCCCCCTCCCGCCCCCTCGTCCCGACGAGGGGACGAACGGGGTGTCCCGACAGAATGGGACACAACGGAGAAGTTTGGCTCCGGAGACAAGTGAAAGCCACGTGGGAGTTAACGGCCGGGCAAGAACAGTAGTAGACTGTAAAATCTGTAACAATAGTTCCCATAGTGTGCAACACCGGTATTGTGGTATTCGCTCCACTCTAGGCACTCCCACAGGACAATTATTACATCATGCAATTTCCTCCGTGTTTCGTATTCACTTTTTTGATGCCACCTTGATAGGCCTCGTGTTCGCGGACGTATCGGCTGTCTATCTCGCCTCGTGTCGCACGTTTCCTCCGCGCTGAGGATTGTTGTCTCTCCTCGAGGCCTCTGCGAGTTGGGATTTGCACGCGCGCGCGCGCGCGCCTGCAACGCGGCCGACACGAGCGCATTGTCACCGAAATAATAAAATATGCAGGATATCCGGGAAAGGTGCACGAGATGTATCGGGAGACACGCGCACTTTCTCCCGGTCGCGCGTCTAATTCCTCGACGAAACCGCGATGTCGGTGTCTTCTTAACCCTCTCGCGCTTGTCTCGATATAGATGGATTGTCGATAAAATTACATTGTTGCCCACAGCAATCTCTCTTCGATTTAGAAGCTGCCGATTATCGTTCACTTGGTAGTTAAGCCGCGGATTAAACCATTTTCGTTGGGAGGAATCCGTTGGAGTTGAGCGACAAATGAGATCTCGTTATCCATTTACGTTATTGAGGTTTAATTTACCAAAACCCCGCGACTTTCGACGTTGTGTCACTTTGCGCATAGAAAAATGTCATACTGTTCAAGAAAGCGATTACTCAGTTTACAGATTATTCAACAGGAAATATTTTCTTATATAATGGAGTTAATATAATGAAGTATCTTAAGATATACTGATGACAGATTGCAGAAAAAAGCTCATTATTATGTACTTAAAAGAATAATTTGTTCTCTTTACAAAGATGTTATAAAACTTTATAAACTTTACTTACTTTAAAGAAAAAGATAATTTAACTTTGTGTAGCAAACAAACTGAATTTTTGCTTTAATTTAATATGTTTGACTGAAGTGCTAAATTTATTATATTATTTATATCTCATCATCTGGCGTGTAATTCAAGATTAAGATAATTATAAAATTTATATTTAGTAAAGATATCTTCCAACTAAGTTTGTGATGTATATTTCCTTAAAATTATTGTATTGCAATTTTTATGACAAATTATTTGTAAATGAAGGAGAATTTACTACAGAAGTCCTACAATTTTTAATATATTTCTTGTGATTTTTTGTTAATTCTTTAGTTCTAAATTTTATTTTTATTTTATGATATTGTACGACTCTCTTCTTTCTTAAATTGTTTCAAGTAGATATGTTAACTTTATAATTCAAAAAATCGATACATATATATTAGTATTAGAATTCAAAATATTGAATACATATATATTATAGTATTAGAATTCAGAATTTTGAATAAATTTGATAAACTTATAATATATTTTTTGGGAGAACATATAAATTTTTGAAATATATACTTGTAACAATTATTTGAATGCAGTTTGTATTTTTTGTGTATAAATCTTTATCATTAAAATTCTCACTAAAAAATTGTCAACTTTTAATATGTCAATGCACGTTCTTATTTCTATTTATTTTAGCTTCAATTCTCGCCAATGTATTAAAAATGAATAGAATAAATTTCTAATATCTAATAGATTTCTTTGTGACACGTTACAGTGCGGAACGCGGAAAATAGGAATTAACGTGTTTAGTTTTTTTAGAAATAGATAATGAGCGTGGAGTTAATGGTAGTAACGCAGCCACATATCACAAATTACCTCAGACGTATGTATTTCAACTGGCACTCCTACTTCGTTACCCATGAGAGATTCAACATTATGCCTTTGGAAAGCACAAGTACGCGTTCCTTTTTCGGTGACTAACAATACCGAAAATTCGTTGAAACCGTGCCGTTCCTTATTACGGTAATATGTTATTTAGGCGTGCCAAAACGAGCCGCGAATACGAATTGCGAAATGCACTTTAGTATGTAATCAAACAATTCACCATGAGCGCTCGCGATTAGAACGTACAGGAATTTACGAAATGCAACTGACTGAGTCAATTTTACGTAAATTTTCGAAAATTCAAGGGCTGAAAATTACGAATGATGAATGGTAACATAAACATGTTAAAAAATGGTTCATTTTTTATTTCACACAAAATTAGCCACATATCACTGCTTGAAATTCTATAGTTTAATTTGTGATTGTGGAAAAGTACTGGTTTGTGCAGCATCAATTGATTGCATGAAGAAACATTAATTTCTAAGTAACGACCTTAATGTTCTACTTTATCGTGCATGCGAATCGAGTTTATTATTGCATCTGGCTCATTATTTCCATCGAGCCGTCGGAATATAGGCGCTAAGTCATCACAAAGTACTTCTCATCCTAAATACATATTTTATCATCTATAATTAACTTGTGTGTGTTTCTTTATGTGTTGGTAGACTGACTCATTGATGCCACGATATATAACGCCTCGAGTATGCTGCCTTCTGTACGGCATTGCATTCCGTGGTAAAGTGCGTTAGGAACTATGCTCTCTCCTTTTTCTCCCTTCTTTTCTCTCTCCTTCTCTCTTTCTTCCTTTCTCTCTCATCTGGAGATACATTCACTTTTCTTATATATTAATCATCGAGATATGTCGAATTATACAGTTCACATCTTCTAAAAATAGCGTAAAATAAAGAAAAAACCTGTACAATCTCATGAAATCGTAAAAAACAAAATTTAGAACCAAATAATTTTAAAAAACATACGCAAGAAGCATATTTTAAATTGTAACATTTCTGTAAAAAAAATTTCCTTTGTGTTTAGAAATAACCTAAAAGTGCAGGACAAAATTCTTTAGGGAAGTATGAATCACAGATTTAATTGGAGAAGATTAAATGTAAATTTTATAATTATCTCGATGCCAGATAGTGAGATATCAAATAATATTATTACAACAGATTTCCCAGATATGAAGGATATTAATATTATCGCTGCTAAAAATCGCATATTGTTTGCTTTTTCCGCAGACGCAACTGCGAGGAAATGTTTTCACGTAACGCACGTATGTACGATGAAAGTGAAGCTTTACCGCGAAATTATTGTAATTGGATTACTTCAGAGGATTATGCGTTTGCAATTGTTATCTTTGTGTAGCTACCGGTCTTTCTCGCTAACGTCACGTCGGGCATGTAGCGCATCTGAATGCCGTAAGTGCCGTCGTTAAATCATGTCAATCTGCGTGTTTATATCTACCGGGAGAGTCGTAAAAATGGAATGGTCGTCACATCCTTTTGACATTTACTGCGTAGGGTAGAGGATGTTGCGCATGAACGCCGTCCTGTACTCGTCATACTTCTTATCCATTCCGCGTGATTGAACCGCGTTGACACTCGCTAATGACACCGGCGTCCATCTGTCCAGCTGTTGGACATTTCCTATGCTTGTCTATTTTCCTCAATCATGACGGAACGCAACCGATGCTACTGCTTGCCTTAGAAAAGTTTCTTTGATAGTCTTTAAAAGGTGTTCTCAATCAACAGATATTGACGATATATTTATATATATCAGCTTTCTCTGAAATTATAATTTTACACTGAGAGAAATTATCCGATAAAAAATTAAAAAACAAATACTTACGAGCAAAATACCGATAAATTTTTATATCCGATTAGGTTATCCGATTAAATTGAATACTTTCGATCATAATGGCATTTCATCAGATAAACTGATCAAGAAATTATGAACCGATATTTCTCGTCGGATGTTTTCTGATCGGGTACAAAAATTCATCGGTATTTTGATCAGAAATATCCGTTTGTTAATTTCTTATTGGATAATTTTTCTCAGTGTACTTATGATTACTTGTGGTTCGTGAAATATCGCAATTATCAATTCTCCAAGTATGCGGTATGTGCTACAATTTGTTTCCCGCTGAGGGATTTTAGTACGTTACGGAGATTTTTTGTTATTATCAATTTATATCGTTCACTCAACTGTGAAGTACTACTTACGGTAATTATATAGTTGCGGTGATACTTAGGAATTCCCGCGGAACACAGAGATTGCGTATATATATCGCGGAGATACGCGGTCGTTTGTTAAACGATAGTAGCAATTGTCTCACTCATCTTCTACCGGTAAAATGGAGAGTGTGTTTAGAAAGCAGTAGTGAAACTTTCGCTAACAATCTGCGACTTGCGTTAAACCACAAAACGATAAATAAATCGTGATCTATAGTTTTACGGTCCACTGAAATGAAGTTCAAGGTTGCGCGTTAAGTTACTGTGATATAAAATGTTTTTAGCATATTATATTAATAAAAAAATAGGGATAGAGTTGTCTTTACATATACTTATTTTATTTTAATTAAAGTTCTGACTTGAAAGAGCTTATAACTACAACACTATTTTATAAGAAACTTTTTTATTTTTTTAATATCTTTACTCATACAAATATCATACAGGTGGTATACTTTTGCTTGCTTATATAAATGCATATAAACGTATGGCAATGTGTATGTTGCAATTTCGAAAGAAAAATAGTATTTTAGATCTTTCTCCCGTATGGAATTTTTTTCGATCAAAAACGAAAGAGAGAGAATATAAGTAAATTAAAGTATTAAAGAGAGAAATTAATAAATAAATTAATGATTATTTTTTTTCAATCTAATTATAATACTTAAATGGGTAAATTACATTTTTAGGTTAAAGAAACAACAATATCAACAATTTACTTAAAAAAAACTAACAGATGGATATGTTTGATTTTATATATGTAATTAAGTTATATATTTACATTTAGAAAATGTTATTTTTATATTTTTGCGCTGAAATGACGTCACATTATTATTGTCTGCAGCTTTCCTGATTTATATAATTTACATTTGTATAATAGTACAATCCAAAAAATTGAAAAAAAAAACTTATACAATAGTGTTGTAGTTATATAGTCTTTCGGCATTTTTATTTTAATTTTTGTCTTAATTATTTTTTTAATAGAATAGAAAGAAATTTTAACAAGAAATTTTAATTTCTTCTTTAGAATTAGCTAAAAAATTTAATTGTTTCAAAATTTAATTTCTAATTTGAAAGAGATTATAACTACAACACTATTTTATCAGAAACTTTTTCAGTTTTTTAGTTAGATTATTATACAAACATAAATTATGCAAGCCAGAGAATCGTGCAAGAGCTGTAGGCAATAAATGCTATAACGTCATTTTTGCATAAAAACTCATCATAAATTTTTTTTATGTAAATATATTGCTCAGATATATATATAAAAAATTTAAATATATACTTAATAGTTTGTTTTAAATAAATTCCCCAATATCGTTATTTTTTTGGCTTGAAGAAATAATTAATGTTGTGACTTCATTTCCTCACAAAAACACAAATTTTTTAAATTCATTGTAAATATATTATTCAATTATATATATATATATATAAAATTCAAATATTACATACATTTAGTAGTTTTCCTTTAAACAAATTCCGGAATATTATTGCCCTTTTGGTTTGAAAAAATAGCTTGCTTCCTTAACTGAATCGATACACATACACCAGAATTGAATTCGCCCACATTATTATGTTTCTTTTCCGCCATACGTTTTGCAACAGGAAGCTTTATCTCATTGTATGCAGGCAATAGAACTTGATACATCTTGTCGATATAGAGTGTCGGGAATAAATCATCGATCCAATTTACTTTCAAGATTGCATCCACGCGCACGTTCAAAAAATGAGATAATACACTTTAGGAACGAGCGGTCATGTGTAAACCGTCTGGCGTGGTTTGATTTAACACTTCGCTCGACCCTTTCATTTTCGATGACTTTCACCCGAACGCTCACAATCTACTTTTACCGCAAAATCGAATATTCAAGTCGGATAATACGTATCCTTGTTTATCAAGGTATCGCTTTCGATGCGCGCGCTTATTATATATTCAAGTCGCCGCGCGCGGAAAAAGTCTCGAATTTATGATTAACGACGTTACGAAAGTCCCTCCGCGCGTTCGAGGGCCGCGCGTTCTATTGAAATTGACATTTCATTAAGATTACCTTTCAAGCGAAACCAGCGTCTTACACGGTCATTATGTGATTTCGCACGTCGAAGTTGATTGGATACGCAAGGTGACCGAACGGAATAAGATGCAACCCAATCTGCATGAGATTTATCTAACCTTTTCAGGAACGGTATTCTCTTAAGTCGCCGCCGATACACAAAGACGAGTTATTAAGCAGATAACGCAAGATTCCCCAGGCATGACTTGCACAGTTGCAATTAATGTTTCCATTTTAATTTCTATTCATCACCTAAAACGCCTGTCTGTGGGATGCCCGACAATGTTGCCCGTTGATTTACGAGCGCTGAACGCGCCGACTGTTCAATCGAGCGTCCGCTAGTTCGCGACGGCACGTGGCTCATAATCGGAGCGGAGAAAACGCCGCAGGTGAATACGTGGAGCCGTCGTGACGTAACGACGTTTATATATACGTCGTGCACCACGCCGCCTTTCCCACTTTTCTAATTTCCACTCGCGGAAGCGCCGGCGTGCGTGTTTAGCCGCGGCAAATAACGCGCGTCGTCGGTTCGTTAATTCCGTCTCGCGAGAGTTACACGTAAAAATTCACACGTCCGGCAATGCACGGGCGACAGGGTCCCGTTTCGCTGGGACAGGTCGTGCGAAACAAGATTATGCTCGTTCCGACGCGGGTGACAAGTTTTGTCGAACAAAGAGCGTGTTAGTCAGACCGTCAAAGGATGGCGCGACTTAGCATTCCGAGGATCGACCCCGTCGGGGCCAAGAGGGAACTACAAAACACGCAATTATTTGTATTTATTTCATTAAACTATTCATCATAAGATAAGAGAGTTATACATAAGAGAATTTACTTACAAACCTCTCGCTTACATACCAGCGGAGGAGTATTCCGAGCGAGCGCAATAATTTATTCTCAGCTCGGCATATTACATTGAAATAATGTAATTTAACGGTGAGACCGTAAATAGGCGTATCCTCGCTTTCTTCGCTGAGACATTGAGAGCGGCACTCCGTCGCGGCGCGAGATCCGTTACAACGTGAATAATGAATTCTACGTTTATTATGCATGCCTTTATCTTGTTCCGCCGATGCGCATTCGCGGATGAGCGCGGGAACGGGATATCAATCATTCGTCTTGCGAATGTATCCACTGTGGCGTCGCGATTTTATTAAATGAGCGTTCGATACGCCTATTCTCCGATCTCTGTCCGTGCGAGACGAGCGAAAGTAAACGATGCTGGGGAGATTGGGAAAATGAAGTGACGGCGCAGAGCAGATTTTCGCAGTGAGATGTTTTTCTTTCTCCATTATGTTTACAAATAATACAAAAGAAGAAAACAACTTTAACGTAAGACTCTTCCTCACGAAGATTTATGCGCAATTATTGTGCGTACAAGTCGCTAAGTGGCCGCTACGCGTTAACGCTAACAAGGGGTAGTATTTACAGTATGAGTAGACAACCGCCGCGCTTTGTGCCTGTCATAGCAACGATACGGTCGTGATCAAGCCACGAAATCGTCGACTGCGACGGAGAAACTGTCCGAAAATCTGTAGACACTGTACAGATTATATTTTGTGGGAACGGGAGTCGTAAAACGATGGGAGCGCGAAACATGAAGTTACTTCGAAGCTAAGCAACTTGTAAGTTAAAAAAGATCTGAAAGATTAAAAAGTATGGGTAATTAAATCTCTGGATTAATTTCGGCCGAGTTTACCTGAACGCGTTTTGCCTCGTCGGATGTCGAATTCGAAGATTGAGTGTGTCAATGTGCCTGACTGTATTGGAGGAAAATTCTTGGACATTTATTTACGGGATATGTAAGTTCATTTCCGTGAATGAACTTCAAACTCTGTACATTAAGAAAATAAATACTTGAAAATGCATTTGTGAGATAAAGATTTATTTCACAGAAACACATACTTTATAATTCGCACAAACAAGCTTTGTATCCCACAAATCAATTTTCAAGTATTTCTTTTTCTCAGAGTTATTGTAACAAAGCAATCATCTTCCGTTGTGCTTCCGTCGAGGAAGGATCGATTCCGAGTTCATTAGATTCGCAGCTGAAATGTGACGTGACGGGTCGAGTGAGACAGTTGGGTTAACGGTAATTTACGATTGTGACGTCGTGCTAAGAGCGATTTCATCGCTACACTACGCCGTGCCGGCGTTTCCCGACATTTGATACGTATTTCCGCGAGCTGAAGTCGAGTCGCCGGGCGCATTAGACTCGGATCGATTCTCACACTTGTGACAGAGAATGCAAATAGAAAGTCCACGGCGGCTCCGGCGCGAATAGAATGTTGTCCCTACGAACCAGACCACACCAATAAGAGCATATTGCGGTTTCTCCCTGGCGGTCGGCTCGCGGTGAACCCCGCTCGTGGCACGCTTGCAAAATTCCGCGCGTTGCAAAAGGCCGAGCGCACTTCCTACCGACGTGTCGGACTGACGGATCGGATATTAGAATTATTGCCGAGTTCAAACGTGTCAGCCACGCGTCCGCGGCACGAGACTCGAGAAGAGTTGAGAGCGAGAAACTACAAACATGCAAACTTTAACACGCGACGACACACTCGGGAATATCAGGAGCACCGTGATATCCTCAGTCGTCTCGGCTTGCTTCCATCACGACATCATGGGACACGATATTGGGACAGAGATTTAATGTCGTCATGTAATTACGAATCAAATCCAACAGATTTAATATTGAATATTGCGATCTTTAATTTAAAGAAAGTGTATAAGAACTCCTGGCAATATGCAATATGTTTGTATACTTGACACGTGATCAGTTACATCATGTTATTGCGCAAAGTCGCAGAGGCGAGACTCTCAAGTTCACAGGGTCAGGTAAGATTTCATCGTGATGCGTTCGACAGGTTTTACGATACAGCAGCGCGACATACGACGCCTCGAGCTCTGTACGTCCGGTGGAAAGTGCACAACTCGAAACATCGCGCGCAGATTTGATTCGACTAATTATCCGCCTGGCATCTGATCGCGTTTCACTCGCCTCTCATGCGACTCGATCCCACGTCGAATTGACGTTTTGTAATCGAGTCGCTCGAACGTTATTACGTGGCTTAGAGTCGTGCTTAAAAGGTTCGCGCGACGAGTGTTCCGCTCGTGTCGCGGAATCTCCATGAATACCTATGATAGTACGGCGTTAGGGAGGCCTGCGAGAAATTGCCACGGATAATACATCGTACATGCGTGCGTGAGTATTACGTCAGGTCGTTGGCTTTCACTCTCTAACGTGCCTCATAAACATACATGATACCGGACTGAAAAGAAATGCTCTCGGGATCGGCCTGAGAAATGAGAAAGATCCCGGCTCGGCGTTAACTCGCGATCAACGTGGTCGCACTATTTCCCACGTAAAATGCGTTATTTCGATGAAAGTCGTCAGTTATCGAAAGTCAAAACTCCTTTGGATTAATTTGACCTTTATGCTCAAAACGAAACGTGCGAGATCGTCCAAGATATTTGTGCGAAAAGTAAAGGAAAAAAATGATGAGGTGAAGGCAGAAAAGAGAGAAAAATATGACAACGTAAAATGAAGGTCAATTTTGTTACATATCACGTCTTGTGCCATCGGCTCTTTGCATCATTCGCCATTCTCGCGGCTGTTACCGTTCACCTAATCGTGCGCGCGCGGCTCCTTCCGATATCACATGCGTTAATCGCTTTCACCTTCGACAAGAGTGGACGGTTTCCCGATTGGACGGCTAATATTATCGTTTGCACCTTGACCGAGAA
Organism: Odontomachus brunneus; assembly: GCF_010583005.1. Taxonomy (NCBI): domain Eukaryota; kingdom Metazoa; phylum Arthropoda; class Insecta; order Hymenoptera; family Formicidae; genus Odontomachus; species Odontomachus brunneus. The sequence continues at coordinate 851,453 of NW_022639553.1, read as the reverse complement.
GAGCGGATGAGCGGACGTAGGAACGCTTCTAGGCACGTGTGATAAGAAAAGACGGATGTTTATACTATCGTACAACTACGGAAGCACGAAAGCGCTATTGGAAACAAGGCAGTGTCGAACCCTCACCCGTCATGTTTCTGAAAAACGAAAGTTACACAAGCTCGGAGAAACCGCGAAGACCGTTTGTAACAATAAATCTCCTCGAGTAAGCCGCTCGGAAGGTCGGCATCTCTTACGATCGACAGTAACGGTAAATCCGCGGCCTCTATTGCAACATTTTTCACTGTAATTACGTTCGCGCCTTTCCCGAGAATCGGAGTATATCAAATTTAATGCACACGCACATTCCAACGCATGCATCGAAGCGCGCCCGTGTGTGCCATTCACCCTATACTTTATATATCCAAGCTTCAGCTTGCCGTCATACACGCGCGCGATATATATGTATAGATATTTAATATATAATATATATATATATATATCCTTTTATATATATATATACGCGTAACACATCTTTCACGCGCGCGGGCCGTCGTCACGGTTTATCAGCGCGAGATCCACGGCGGCTTGGCTCGCGAGACGCTCGAGACAATACCGAATGATAAATACCGAGGGACGATTCGAGAGACCGGGAAATGTTTTAACGCCGCGATTTAGAGGCCGTATCAGTAATTGGCGTTGCTACCTCGGAGAAACTGATCGATCTGACCTACTGAGAGGGACGTGCTGCCGGCGGCGGAGGCCTTCAAGGGCGCGACGTAATAGAACGCCTGGGGTTCCCTCTGCGATTCCAGCAGCTGAAGCCTATGAGGTTGCTGCGGCTGTTGCTGTTGTTGGCGGCGTTGCTGCTGCGCGTAAAGCTGCTGGGATTGCTGCAGTAGCTGCGCCTGCTGCTTCCTATAGAGCACCTCCTGCGGCTGGGTCACGGTAGGGGCGGGCGCCGACTGAGCCTGCTTGTAGACTGGGCCTTGACGTTGCTGCTGAAGCTGCTGCAGCTGCTGCAGACCAAGTAGGGACTGGGGCTGGGCTACGAACGGTTGGAGTTTGTGACTGAGGCTAAAGTCACCCACGGTTTGGGGCAGAGTCTGATAAAGCTGGGTATTGTACTGACCGGTCGCGGGATCGTACACAAGCTCCGACTGGTAGATGGGGTCTGCGGCTGCGGAGGCTGCGGTCACCGTCGTTTGACCGGTTAGCTTAACTCTCGAGGTTTGGGGCGAGGCTTGCGCCTGGGGCCTGGGGACAGCGGGAACGCCGACAGTGTTCACGTAACGCTCGAGCTCGGCGGCAAAGTCGAGATGGGGTGTGCTAGCGGCGGTCGTGGTGCGCAGGTGGGGCGACACTGTGGCCGCAGGGCGACTCGGGGTGTAGATGAGACCGGGGTGCTCGGTGCTACTAGGGGAGACGTATTGCGCGGCCACTTGGGCTACGTGGGGTCGTGGGGTTATCGCTACCGACTGGGGTCTGGGGTGTCGGGTCACCGGTCGGCGTGTAGTCGTCTCGAGCGGCTGATAGATGGTCGAGGCGGTGGGTTGGGTACGTAGAACGGGCGACGCGGTGGTCTGATATTGAGCCGTCGGGGTGGAAGCTAACCTATAGAGAGACGGGCTAGGGGATGGCGAGGACTCGTAGAGCGCGGTAGAAGGTGTGACCTGTACTAAGGTCGTGGGTCTTCTGAACGCTGAGGGTCGCAGTTGCGGCTTCAGCTCTTCCTCCAGCTCTTGACTGGCGTCGTCGTCGAGCTGGTACTCCGTTTGAAATATCGTGGTGGGTGCACGAGTGGTGGCTGGTTGGTATGTTGGCCTCACTGGGATGGGTCGTGGTACAGGTCTGACGGCGGGATAATTCGCCGGCCCGGAGAGCTCTTCCTCTTCTTTCTCTGGCAGCTCTTCCTCTTCGTCCTTGGGCGCGTTGGGGTCGCAGGGGTTGCCGGATACGTAAGTAAACTCTCTCTTGTTGCCGTCGGGATCGATGTAACCATATTTGCCGCGCACGACACAGTCGGTACCGCGAGTCTCCTCCTTGAAGGAACCGTCGGCTGCCTCGTAGCCGAAAGTGAAGGATCCGTCGTCGTTGACCTTGTTATAGTTTCTAATGGTCTGCACCGGTGGCGGCTTTGATGCGTGCAGCGTGTCCTTCGAACGCGGCGAAGGAAGCGCTCGAGTGCGCGGCTGATAGACGCCCACAAAATCGTCCTCAGCTGCCTGGTTGTCCTCTTCCTCGTAGTATACTTGAGGTTCCGCCACGCGGGGCCGGAGCTGCGGAGTTCGCCGCGCTTCCGTTAGAGCGAATAGACACGCCGGGATTACCTGGGAATAGAGAAGGATCTTTATTACAAGACAGTCGAGCTAGTACGTGCATTAATACGTTGATGCGACGTTACGCGTGCTGCGCACGGAAGAAAGCGGCCTTTCCGATTAGAAATTTTCAGAGGAGTTTCATTAAATTGTCAACCAGGAACGAAGTAGAAGTTTTTGTAAAAATGTTACACTCTGTAGATTCTTGTATTAGTATATTGAATATTTGTGCATACACAAAAGTTTTTCAATATTTTTCCTATAAAAATTTTTCTCCAAAAACAAGCTAGTGAGAGCTAGCACAGGTTGTAACGAACAATTTTTATTGAGACTTACAACTTTATAATTTATTGCGAAAATAATAACATAATAAATATAAACCTTAATGTAGTCTTAATGTAGGTCTTAATGTAGGTGCTCTTTAATATAATTCGTAAAAACCGGTATTAGAAAATAACCAACTGAAACAATGAGTTGCAAGAAAAGTGCAAACCGTGAGTTAGTCAAGTGGAACAGGTGAAAATATTTGCATTTATTATGTTACTGTGTTTTCGCAATTTGGAAATTATAAGTCTCAATTAAAATTGCTACACATTTTGTTTTGGCTTTTACCGATCCATTTTTGTATCTAATTGAATATATAACAGTCTTTTAAAATCATTAAATTAATTTTTAAAGTCTCACCACACAGTTTTTAAAGTCTCACCACACAGTTCAGAAAAGAGTGTGCAAATATTTTTCTTTATATGCGTAATACAAAAATAAATCTATCTGGGAGTTTGAAGAATAACGAGAAATTTAGTCAAGAAGAAGTCAAGAATAATCAGTAGTTTCGAGTATTCATAAGGACAGTGCACTGCAATATGAAGTGACACTGAAGTGTGTTAAAACGACACATTAATACACTCCCATTTTTAATATGCCAGTCTGAATAAACATACACGTATGTGTGTTCTGATTGGTCTAACCTCATACGTCGTCTCTTCAACATTAAGAGACAATTAGTTAACCGTTTAACTAATTGTAAAGTAGACCGTTTAACAAGTGCTTAAAACACTTTATTTTGCAATGTGCGGGAAATCTACGTGCGTCTCGGTGACATTAAGTAGAAACGCACGGTACATGTCAGACACGCGCACTCTCAGGCGTCAACGCGGTCGAAAGAGGAAGTAGTTTGATCGTGTCGCGCGAGAGGTGTAATCGAAATTGCCAGAGCCACGGAATGGAATTGATACGGGTTTCAGCCCCGACTGGTCTGGTTCCCCGGCCACGAAAGCGGATCTACATCGCGGAGGGTACGCTTATAGGTAATAGGAAGCAGAAGAGATGGAGAGGAGAGAGTGAGTTTCGCGGATCGGTGAACGCTCGTGTACGCGCGAATGGTATGCGCGGCAAAATTCCTTATCGCTTGCTCGAACGCGACCAAATGCCCGCCAATGCGCGGCTGTTAAGCGCGAGCACGAGCACGAGAGGCGTACGGCCGACGACGTCGTAAAAGGTGCAGCTTACTAGATTGCATCTGGATCCTGCGCCGAGTCTATAAACCCCTTGGAAGAATTTCCGCGTATCAAACGCGACTTTTACGCTCGAATTTCTTGACGAATTAATAATCCGCCATGTGGACAAAATCATTTCTGGGTCTGCTTTGGTGCAATTTGCTCAGACTTAGTTTACGTTGCAATATTCGTGTTGCTTAAATTTAATCGTATCAATCTGTTTTTCCTTTTAACTTTCCGCGTATAATATTGGATCTGTACAAATCGATCGCTCAACTTTCGTAAACAGTCCAGAAAAAGTTTAAAGTAGCACAAGTCTGTTTGCAGATATTGGTTTTATTGCGTTACTATCTTATAGCTTTCTTATATCTTTGGAGAAAATGCATCCAAGAATATTTATTTTCAATAAAGCTGTATTGAAAGTTGATTAAGTGGTCCGGATTTAGTCCAGATTGTTCAGATGTCTCAAAAAAGATGATTATATAGAGTTGAATGCTATATTTATTTTTTTAATCTTATATATAATATATTCCGAGGAGACCACAGTGACATATATCATCCTTCATAGTTCTCGAACTCGTTATCCAACTGAATAAACACTTAAACCTCTTCGATGTTTCCAATTCGCGATATTCTTTATCCATCCGTGAAATCGAATCTGCATAATCCCGCGCGAAGTACGACATATTTTTACGCTCACGCGCCGTTCTTACGAGGCTGACCCCCCGTGCGTCCTTACGGACAAAACGTGCTCTCGACTTCCGGTAAGGCGGCTCGGTGGGAACCGCCCCGGCGCACACGTGTTACGTAATTTCTACTACTCGGCTGACCCGAATACGGGGCGAGGCAGGAGCACAGCTCGCGCGCGCGCGGCATGTCTACCGTGAGAGAGAAAGAGATTCAGATTCAGAACATCGTAACTCGGCGCATGTTTCGCCGTCGTTGGTACGCCACGCCGTCGCTTCTGGATCTCCTTGAACCGAGCCGAGAGCAAAACGCGCGCACAAAAGACAGGCGGTACCACACCTAGCGACGACCCACAGGAAACGCCGTGTAGCTCTTACTACTTCTCCGTGTACATTATAAAAGATAGACGCACGCGAGAAAAAAAAAGACCTTTCTATTATTCTTCAGTCCATTATTCTTTAGCGTTCGGGGACGTTGGATCAATTGAAAGAGTCAGTAACACAAGTCCTTTGTACATGCTTTAATCGCGATGTGTGGAAAGTTAACGAGCCTTTCTTTCACGTTCTCAGGTGTTTCAGGTTTACGTACTACGCACGCTGATCGTTTCGTTTAACGTCGTTAATAACCTGATATCATCTCTTCAATTTTTATCGTCCGTCTCATAAACTGATCTCCGCGTTCAAGAGAGACTAGTTCAGGGGGCGCGTTCAGAGAGAGAGGTTTGACTGGCCCAAGAGGTATGTCGGTTTTATTTATGTATTTATCATGAGAGGACAGTGGAAACAAAATTGCAAAATATTCTTTTTAGAACATAAATACTTTTCCCAAAGTTTTATTAAAATCGGAATAATATTGCAGTTAAAAATAAGAAAAAGAAAACTGATTTAATAGCAGCCAAGTATATTTTCGAGCCTCTCGATATTTGGTATTAATATTCTACATCGTGAGTGAATAACTGACGTGTTATTAGTTAGAACGAAGTTTCCTGTATATGATACAATGTTTCGCATGAAACATTGACCCGGGGCATGTTCATATCTTGGTTATTATAGAAGAAAATATACGATTTACACAATCGTTGCATAAACACATGGAGAAAGGTCGTTCCTATCATGTTTGTACAGTCAGTCACAACAAGTAATTCTGAGAAGTTGTAACTTCGAAATTCTGAAAACTGGTCCAACTTGACCCAATCTCTCGTATTTTGCAAGTGGCCTTTTTACTCTGAGTTGCTAGCCAACTTGACCCAATATGGACCAACATGGTCACATCGTACTGTGTTCATATTTCGGTTATTACGGAAGAAAATACACAACTGTTGCATAACACACGGAGAAAGGTTGTCCTTATCAGGTTTGTACAGTCAGTGACAACAATTAGTTGCTTGAAAAGTTGTAACTTCGAAATTCTGAGAACTGGTCCAACTTGATCCAGTCTCCCGTATTTAGCAAGTGACTTTCTTACTCCGAGTTGCTAGCCAACTTTAGCTAGTACCGAGACAAGATATCAATGTTCATATTTCGATTATTACAAAGGAAAATATACGGTTTATACATGTTTGTTGCATAAACATATGGAGAAACGTTGTCCCTATCATGTTTGTACAGTCAGTCACATCAATTAGTTGTCTGAGAAGTTGTAACTTCGGAATTCTGCAAAATGTGTCCTTCTGGCTCAGGTCTCCCCTCTACTTTCAGCAACCAATTATTGATAGTAACGAACATACACACATCGAGTGGTCGTTAGATCCCACTCGATAATGTCCATCTACTCTTTAGGACGGTTACACGCCAGTCGAATGTTGATAAGATCGATTCGCTCGACTTCGCGATGACCCGATCGGGAATATTCGACGATTGCGCACGGTTCGTCCTTGAGACGGAAAGGCACGTCGTCTTGGGACTTTCGAACGATACGGTATGCACCGTACTCTCTTGGGCGTGCGTCGATTAATTTCCACAGCCGACCCCGCGATAAAATGCGGCGCGTTTCTTCATACCGGTGACGATGGCGGCGACCACGAAGCGGGGCCTATGTTGCTCGCTGACGAAACACCGGACCGAATTCGGCGTGCATGTGATAAATGAACCGTGCGCGCGGTGTCGCAAGCGTCGTGGAGGACCATGCGAAAGTTGTCTCCCAGATCGTTCAGCCGCGGACCCAAGTCGATACGTGAATATCGATCGCGAGGACGTAAAGTCCCGTGGAAACCGCACCGGCTTGATTAACTATTCGGAAGCGCAATTCCATTCCGTACTCGATTGTCCTTTCATTTTCGCCATCTTCCACGAAACCGATCGACGATTACGATTGTTCTCGCAGTCGTGAAGAGAAAGGAAAGGATAACTGATACGCAGAATTTTTCTGTTAGCCGGCCAACACTTTCAACCTGCTATTATCATGGCCGAACCGAACGCCTTATCATCGTCCTCGCAGTTCTCCTTGCAACTCTCTCCGATGTGCCGCGATAATCATCCGCGTGACTTTTTAAATAGCCCGGTCATTCTGATTGGTGAATGACGCGGGTGAACCCGCTCGATTATCTAACCGGAGCCGAGCGAGATCGACTGCGTATCCGCTTCTCGCGAGTGCTCCCTGAAAATTGGAAAGGTCTTCAGGTGAGGGGTGAACCGCCGCCGATTCGAGCCGTGCGAGAAGCGCACGCGGTGGTCGGGTACCGACGAAATCGACGAGGATTTGCAACGTCGTCATTATCATCGGCCACGGAACAGCATGCGCCCGCGTGCGCGCGCGCGCGCGCGCAACTGTCCGGACCACTGAAGAAAGCGTGTACAGTCTAATGACTCCTCCATCTGGTCCGGGTTAGAGGAAAATCGTGACGCCGAGGTAGGGCTCTGTAATCAACGTTGTGGCGTGCCAGTCACACACAGTGAGAGGCACGGACACATTCGGTCGGACCCGATCCAGTTGGGAGCAATCGACCACGGCGCACCACGCCTCGGCTAAGTGAGCCCCGGAGCTGTCCGGAGAAAGGGAGAATCGTTGCAGCGCGGCGCGCCGCGCCGTGCAAATTCACGCTCGCCTTAATAAACATACGTCTTGTTTTTACGGGCGCGAGCCCGTATCTGCGATTTCGATCACTTCCGTGGCGTTTTCGCGAAATCACACCGAAAGCTCGTGTGTGAACGGACGATGATGCGATACCTCATGGGAATCGCATCGGTATGAATCATGACGTAAGCGTGATGACGAGTGGGGGAATGTTATCTTCCGTATCTGGGAAGATATATTGGATTCAACATGTTATGCCATATTTGAAAACGTTACCAACAAAATATCGACTCTGTTTCTGCAAAGTTCACGTCGCATTACGTTTCATTCTACAATAGGTGTTTTAAACTCTAAGCTTTATGCTTCAAGCTCTAAATTGTGACGTGTTTAAGGTCTTAAGCGTTTTTCGCGCTGCTTCAAGCTCTGATCCCTAATCCTTAAGCGAATTGACTAACTTTTATCTTTTAAAGTTTAGGATTTGAGGCTTAGAACTGATGTAATTTCTCTATAAGGATTGGAATTTAAAACACCTAGAGTGGGACTTGGTTATATATAATTACACAATAAAGATTTGTTTTTACACAATAAAAGTATGTGCAATAATGAATAGGAGTGTTGCTCAATATGTGTAACTAAAACGGTAGAAAATGTCAAAATTTGCATCTCGAGCTGTTAGCGTAGATATTTGCCTGATATAAAAGTTCTGCAGCTTTTACATATTGAATGTATGTTTTCCCTACACAGGAAACTTCTAATAACACACATTGATCTATTTTTACAACTAAATTTAGATATTTAAAAATGTACGAGCACTTTGCAGAGAGGTTTCCACAGCTGCATGGTTAGGTTTTCCGCACAATATGCAAAGCAGTATGTTTTTCGAGATTTATACATACAATACAAATACGAAGAGGATAATGTAATCGTGTTAGTGATGGTTGTTTCTATATATTAACATTTTTGGAGTTTGGCAGGCCTTTAAGGGAGCGTGTTATTGAGTGCTATCGTTGATAGCGTTTTGTATGCAGGACGAAGGAACCTCATGCCTACCGCATAGAATCGATCATGCAAGCGGCGAAGCCAATTACCGATCCACGATTAGCGATCTAGGATTAGTGGTCTCGTAACGTTCTCTCTCTCTCTCTCTCTCTCTCTCTCTCTCTCTCTCTCTCTCTCTCTCTCTCTCTCTTTTTCTCTCTCGTACGCCAGGTTTTGCGGAAAAAAAGCGAGGGAAGTCATTAAAGGCGTACTTGCGGGAAATGTTACCGTACATTTGTAATAGCGGCCGTGCGGTTCAGCTAATGGCTAAACGGTAATGGTGGAAGAGCACGCTTACTCACTCGTTAGCGGAAGCAGGACAGCGAGTGGTCCCTTTCACGGTGAAGGTGACGCGTCAGTTTCGAGACAAAAAGAAAACGAGACTAACGACACAGTCGCTTGCATTTTAACGAATACGTTTCTGACATGCGTACAGATGCGCATGCATCTTTGTTATATATGTGTGTGTATGTGTGTACGTGTGTATCTACTATAGCCGTACTATACAGATCCGAAGAACGTTCTGTTCGATCCTATCGTGCATCACGCTAGGAAGTAGCTGGAACAGCTACGCCCTGACTTTCCTCCGCCTGCAGATTTCCGCGGCGGAAGCTGCGACGCGGTCGTGAATTCGTTCCAGACTGGCTCCATGTTATGATCTAATTAGCGAGCGGTCTGATGGTGGAATTAAGCGCGCATTAATTATCATATATCTTATTGCTGTCGACGCAATTAATTGCGGTGCACGTGCGCGCGACGAGAAAGGCACTCCATGAATATTTGCCAGCTACGAGTGCACTTCTTCTTTTTCACTTTTCAGCAATGAAAGTAATGATGTAAGGCAAACACGTAAGAATACACGCCTGAGTTTCCTATTCTCGTTATTTTCTTATTGGCGTGATAAATAGCGGAAGTAATAGTAACCCGAAGTGGAATACTGCTGTGTTTCCGGCAGGCACTCGCACGTTATGAAATCTAGAGGCGCGGATGCTGGATTCAGGTGCGAGATAATCGCAAAGGAAATGCAATATGCGCGACCCCTGCGTTGGATATTCTGACAGTAATGCCGCGATTGAAGCACGTATCGATGCCACATCCGTTTGAGATTACTGTTCGCAGAATCGATGTTCAAAGTAGAACAGTTATAAGAGAGAAAGAGAGAGAGAGGGAGAGAGGGAGGGAGGGAGAAAGAGAGAGAGAGAGACAGAGAGCGAGAGCGAGAGCGAGAGCGAGAGCGAGAGCGAGAGCGAGAGCGAGAGCGAGAGCGAGAGCGAGAGCGAGAG
>NW_022639553.1:813777-841440 GCF_010583005.1 Odontomachus brunneus | reverse complement strand
AGAGAGAGAGAGAGAGAGAGAGAGAGAGAGAGAGAGAGAGAGAGAGAGAGAGAGAGAGAGAGAGAGAGAGAGAGAGAGAGATGAAGAGAATTTAATTTAATTTCCAAAGGTATACATAATGACTGCAAGCCGGTATGTACGCGCGCGCGAATGCGGAGGTCACGTTCGACCTTGCGGATTGAATTTCTTCTCACATATCTAGGAGTCGTCGGAGCGTTGCCGGGGAATCATCGTGGTAACGGAATGAATCACAGGGGCGAATAAAATAACCGTGTAAAATCTGCCGCGTCATGAGAATTGAATGTGTAAAGCGATATCGACAAGGATAAATGGATGACGAAAGCGGCCTAAATAAATCGTCGTCTGTAATTACACTGTTACGCAAGATATCCTGCCCCGAGCATTGAGAGGAAGAGGTGGGTCGAGGGTTGTGCATCTCAAGGTCTCCCAGAAGTCCCGCACTTGATGCTGGATACCGACGTAATGTACACGGAAAAAAAAGTTTGGTTGAATTAACCAAATGTCTGGTCGAATATAAACGATCTAGGAATTTCGATTGAAGTAACCCGAATTCTGTTTAAGTTAACAAGATTTTTGGTTGATTTAAACAGAATTCGGATTACTTTAATCGGAATTTGGAATCGGTTTATATTTGGTTAATTCAACCAAACCTTTTTTCCGTGCAGTTTCGTAGTTTTCTCTTTTCTCCTAATTAGATGTATCAAATAAAAAATTATTTTACAGGGTGAAAGTAGAAATACTAATGAATGGCTGGTGCTAAATAGTTGCATGAAATCAAGAAAAATTTTTTTATTCACTGATCGATCATAAACATTCATAAACATTTTTGTTGATTTCATGCAACTGTTTAGCGTCAGCCATTCATTAACATTTGTACTTTCACCCTGTAAATGCATTTTTTATTTGATGCATCTAATTAGAAGAAAAGAGAAAACTACGAAATTGCGTTATGTCAGTATATAGCATCGCCTTAAGGAATGTGATTAATGGAGCTTGAAGCAGACGTGGACGTAAAGTCACGACAGATCGCGTGCGATCTCTGCACGGAGAGAATATTATAGTTATTTTCTTCAAACAAATTCTTTCCAATGTTACTATACTTTTAGTAATCTAGAGAAATAGATTGTCAATAAAGTCTATCTTGCTAAGAAACACAGTGAGTTTCGCTAGAAACATAGCAAGTGTTTTAACTCTTTGAATTAATCCCGAATTAATTTAATTGGCACTATAATTGGTGATAAGATAAAAATCCCAGCTAGAATCATGAGAGATAGTGTTATCAATAACGTTTGATAGTTTGGTGGAGAAAAACATCGATTAGATTGACGTTTACATCATAAACATCTATAATATACTGGTCCATGAACTTCGTTACATACTCTTTAGATCCAAAATTCTCCTAGTCAAATCCAAAGCCTGCAAACTAATATACCCAAAAGTCCCTATATAATTTAAATAACTCATTGACGATGGATAACCGATTGGAATACAGTTACTCTGCAAATATGAGAATTCTCCGTCTATGAGGTTACTGTCGAAATACGTGTGTATCGTGTATATACATACGTAACAATGTATGTATAATAATTTACGAGTTATACATTATATATTATGACATCTAGCGAGTCAAGGCACTCACGGTCTAGTATATTATAAATACCTGTAGTTTGCATCGACTTGAACTTAATGTTGCCTCAAGGCAATAATGGGTGACAAAGAGTTAACACAACACGATTGAGTTCCTAAAATGTAAGTAGCGCATATGAAATGAAAAGAGAGTGAATTATTGCAGAATGTCGATCTGTTTTTCGGTTAGAAAGTCCTGTGGTAATTTTACTATAAAATTCTCTCTCTGTGTGAAAAATCCGAGGAAGCGTCTGGAACGATGAAAAGTTATTGTATTGCTTAGACATTGTTCTGATGAGAGGCCAAGAGATATGCTAACGCGCACTACTGTTGAAATATTAATAATCAACGTAAGGCGACGTCTCCTTTCTTTTTTATTATTTCCGACGTTTGTTCTCATCTCCTTTTACGCAAGAAAAAAAAAAAGAAAATAAAAATTACTTATGTAGATTCCGACGATAAATAAATTACGTGCAAAACAATAAGTATACAGACGTCGTGAGACACCCACATTTATCACGAGCGAAAGTCATATGTAAGACATCTTGATTACGTCAACGCGGCCCCGGCGAGGACGCCATAAGGATGTAGATCGCCGACATAAAAGACGCGAGAGCTGACAGCTTTCATTATCTAACGTCGTTATTTTCCCCGACTTGGTCGTCTACAGTCGACTGGAGTGACTTTCTCGAGAGGGGACATCTCCCCGCGTCTCGCGATCGACACATCGCGGGAGAAGACACCGAGACCCGCGGCGTGTCCTCGTCCGGCGAGCGGTATCCGCCGGAAGTGAGAACGAGGCGAGAGAACGAAGCGTTCGCGCCCCGACTACAAACGGCCGCGCGATTGTTCTCACGTAAGGTCGAAACAACTATTTGAAAGTGCGGCGACACACGCGCTATTCACGCGACAACAAAGGTAGAGTGCAGAGCGCACTCGCGGAAAAACGCGTTTGACGTCCACGACGGGGGCGATACGGAACAGAGTCATACAGAGCGGGTGGTTACTCGCGCGGCGAGAGAGCGGACGTGATTCATTTGGTATGGGCGTCGGGCCTACCATCGGTATGCCGATCGGCGGCCCGACGTGCCCTTGTCTTTTGAACCGAACGACCACCAGCGGCCGATCTAATTGCGTTTGCGTAGTGCTCTATCTGCTCTCACTTTCTTCCGTTCGGCCGGCCAAACGAAACTGCGCCAACTCACGCGCTTCGTATATACGGCCGGTCAGCCGGCGAGCCAGCCAGCCTGCTAACCAGCCAACTAACCAGCCAGCCTTGCTTGTAACTTTCGTTTTTCTTTATCGTTAGAATGTCAATCGGTCAGCACTCGAGCCACGTGCTTTTTCAGACTGCAGTTGAAAGGAAAGTCGAAAGCAGATTAATATCATGAATCGTGGGTCTATTCCAATTTCTCCCATGCGTTTGTTTCCTCTTTAAGATAATGATTATTTAAGGTGCTTGTATCGTGAATCGAGTTTCACGTGAAAATTTCACGAATCTTGTTTCTCCTGAATTTGTTTTATTTTTTTTTTTAGGTATCTTGGATAATTTATTGTCCATCTGACGCGTGTACTGTTCGTAATTAATAATGATATTTTCAAATTTGTAATTATGTTATGCATTTTACACAAGTGCTAATACTGACTTTATCGGTAATTGTTAGTGTGATTTACACATATGTATGAATAAATTTAAGATGAGAGAGAAGAAAAGAGAGAGAGATATCGCATATCACATCTCTTTTCTTGGGATATGTTACGTGGAAAGTCAGTAGTCAAGTTAGTACATAAAAGTACGTAAAAGTCTGTGGTCATCACTTGAAACTCGTCTCAAGTGAGATACTCAGATCTAAATTCAGAGTTAGATGAAAGTCTTTCAGTCAAATTATGATAGTCACATATCACATTCACAGTCATTATATCACAGAGATATAAATAGTTGTGTTCAGCAGAAAAAAGTGCTCAGTGAGCGCTTTGCGCTATGTTGCCAACTTTGTAAGATATTCTGCTAAACGACACTGAACGCTTTACGCTCTCCCAACATGTTTACGCAGCGGTAAAAGTAAAGAGCGAAATAAAAGCATGTTGTCAAAAATGTCAACCGCTCCATAAACATATTGGGAGAGCGTAAAACGCTCAGTGTCGTTCAACAGAAAATCTTACAACAGTTGGCGGCGCAACAGAGTGCAAAGCGTTCACTGAACGCTTTTCTCTGCTAAACGCACACATATCATGATATCCAACTGAAAAACTTGGATCTAACTCTGAATAAAAATCTGGATGTCTCACGTGAGACGAATTTTGGATTTGAATCATGAGTAATGAAAGTTGAGGGACTTTCTTCGACGTTTTTATTTAAATAAGTTTTCTATCGGTAGATTAATTATAAGAAAATTCAATCTTGAATATCGAAAAGATATAGCGAAAGAGATAGCGTTCGCGCAAATTTTCACCTCAAATTAATCAAATGATCTCATCACTGTAATTGAGGGTTTCACTTTTATCGCCGGACACCATCATGAGTGCGCGGCGTTGAACTCCGTCGTCGCTGTGCATATGCCGTACACACGTAAAAAAAGATTTGGTTGGATTAGTCAAATGTCTGGTAGAATATGAACGAAAAATTCCGATAGAAATTATCAGAATTCTGTGTTGAAATTAACAAGATTAACCAAACAAGATTTTTAGTTAATCAGAAATTTCTGGCTAGCCAGAAATCTTGTTAACTTGAACGGAATTCTCGTAATTTCAAATAGAATGTCTGCACCGTTCACATTTCATCAGACACTTGGTTGACTCAACCAAACATTTTCTTTGACGTGCAGCTTCTCCAGTATATTCCTAAATCAGTCTGCATATTTCACTGCCTTACACGGCAAAGTTAATGCGCGTCTGTTCTCATATGTGTGTGTGTGTGTGTGTGTTTGTGCGCGCGCACGCACGTTCACAATACCAGCTATAATTATAACACTGCTACCACGTCGACGGTAAGTTTCGACAGAAACTGCTCGAAAGATCGGCATGCCCTTAATTTATGGATTTGCCAGCTTGGTGTATGTGTATGTGTGTGTATGTGTGTGTGTTGCGATATCTTCTCGCTCTCACATTTTCTTCTGGACTGGCTGCCTAATGAGACTCCGGGAGCAACGCCGCTGTACCGCAGTGCATGTGCAGAAACGGGAAAGCCCGCTTTAGAATGCTAATTAGCCGGGCAGTTACGACGATCTTACGGCGTGCAGGAAACTCTGCGTCGTTTTCCAAAGCCTGCTGCCGCCCAACACGAACGGAGGATCCGTCGGAGTCGCGCGACTTCTCGGCGTTCCCGTCATGGAGCGCGCCGGATGCTCGTAAATTGGCGGGCGCCCGATGAGCCCGTTATAATTAAGCAGCGCGCGCGACAATCGGCAATCCCTCTTGCGCAACGACGGCAAAAAGACGGCCGTAAAAAGCGACTCTAACAACCTGCAGTATCGGCTCGGCTCTTGACCGGCACCTTTAAGGCGCACCAAAGGATCCGCGCTGGAACCCGCAGAGGGAACCCTGCCTGCCGCGAAGATCGTTTATCGCCGAAGAGCCGCAGAAAGCGGCCGAGAGATTTGCTCCTATTTTATGTGTTAGCCTCGCTTTCGCAATTCGGCGTTACCGCGGTTTCTCCCGTTGTCTGGTCTCGAACGGTCTCCTGGGTTTCACGCCGATGGCGACGAGACGCGCTCGAGATCATCGGAAACGAACGGCGCTCGAGTGATAGAGCAGCTCGTCTTTCTTTTCGCGACTCGCGCCACTGATCGCGCGTATATATCGCCGTTCGTCCGTGCCGTTCCAGCGGCTCCGATCGATCGGGGAAAAAGCGATCGCGTCGCGCGATTCTTCGCAACAGGAGCTGCGTCATTGGAAATCCGGCGTTTCGTTTGCGGTTTCTCGCAACTGCCGATCTATCGTCGGGCTCTCGCGCGTGAGTTTGAATCCCGCGGAAAGAAACGCGAGGGGAGTCTCTTCCCGCTATACAGCACCGGTGATTTCAACGATTCCCGGGCAAGGAATCATCGCGCCGCGTCGTCATCGCGAGGAGCTCCGCGAAAAGTCCTTCTCCGCGGAGAGTTCCGCGAAATGAAACGTTCCGTATTTGTGATCGGTGAAAGTGCCACGAATCGAACTGCTCCGGGGGCACTTAAATTGCCGATCGTTCGATCGTGTCGATTTCATGGCGTATCGACTTCACGGCGCTCCGATGGCGCGCACGCACGCACGTACGCATGCACGCACGCACGTCTCGAGTTATCTCCCGTTACCAGTTTGGCCGTTACCGTAAATCGGCAGCACCTGCGTGTGCATTGTCTCGCTCGATTTAGTCTGGATCTATAATAAGTATAGTAAGCCTTTAGCCTTATTCTTTAAGGACTATAATTTCTGTGTAAAAGCGTTTCTTGCACTGTTTGAACAATTGGAATCTGACCAACTCGTTTAAAGCTTGGGGATTATGACTTCAGGCGGCAGTAGAGAACGTTTGAAAATTACGCCACAATTTCGGGTTTAGAGTGTAAGGGTGAACTCACACTCTTAGTAAGAAAGCAGAAAGTAGAGAGGCAAAAGCCAATCAGAACTCGCGCTGGCGATCAGGTGATAGTCGACAGTTTCTGCTTTTCTACTGCAGCACGAGTCCTAATTGGCTTTTGCCTTTCTATTTTCTGCTTTTCTGCCAAGATGTGAATTCTACGGTGAATTCTCTTGAAGATTAAAGGCTTGCTACACCTATTGTAAGTCCGGACTTACTCTCGCGCATTCCGCTCTCCCGCGTAGAAGAAGAAGAAGATCAACTCTCTCACAGGAAATATCAATCGGTCGCAGGAAGGAGCGAGAACCGACACTGCACGATGAGATCGCTCGTGAATTATTAATAAGCGTTTAATTGTCGTCATTGGCAGACCGCGGGAAAGGGAATCGGAGAAATCGCCTTGGCTGATAGTCGCGAATGGGATTTACGCGTTTCTTCGCACGATTCGCGAATTACGCTCGCGCACGTCAGCGCGAGTGCAGCGTGAATGAAATCTCGTGGCGATTATTGAACGTTCTCGCGCAAGAACTCGACATGTGCCAGACTGCTTATGGGCGTAAGAACACGTTGATAATTGATGATTATGCGTTTTTGAGCGAGTACGTAACCAGCGTGAGCGGCATTAGTTATGCTGTTTCAATCACCACCACAGCAGTCGTAATCACGAGAATTTTACGGTCAGAGCAAGAATGGGTGTCGTGCCTCTCTGGCCCGAGCGAGCGGGCGGAAATCGCGCGACTTGAGCGACTAGCACACGCTCAGCAATCATAACAATGCACCGGAATAGGACTTTCACTATCAATCAAGAGAGCATAATGAGCGCGCTCGAAAAATGCAAGTCGCCACGATGTCTCGCGAAAAAAAAGGCCGAGCTTTAACGAGATTGCAGTTGCGGCCACCGCCTCCCCGCGGTGGGTCTCGAGAGGTGCGCGAGAGGTGCGAATCCGTTTCCCATTCAACAACAAAAGCCCACGTTGCCCAACACAGCCCGGCAGCGGGTTCATTAAGGTAACGCACGATGTCAACAACCAGCTCTCCGCCGTGCACAATTAATTCGCGACCATTCGCGGGAAAACCGTCGCAGTTCGGCGTACAGCACTTTCCTCGCGCGAGCGACGCCCCTTTCGCACGAAGTAGACGACAAAAGGGTGCCCCGGCGAAAATTCTCGTGGCCATATTTAGAACACCGTTATGTGGGCGGACACAATTCACTTTCAGTCGCCGTTAATCATGCGCCGTCTTTGAATTATAAGTGGCTTCACACGCGCGCGCGCTCGCGCGAGTTGCAACAATGAACCACGAAGATATTATCGGGCTTCTGACTTTCCTGCATTAACGACGCTTAATTTCATGTGGGTCACCGCGACGGAATAATGAGGCGTTTTTGATAGCTCGCGGATTCACTATTAGCGTCTCGACGTATAAGGTATGGGCGCTTTCTATGGACGTCCGACGTCCATAATAAAACATCACGAACGTATCGTAGCGCGAAGTTAACGCTGATTTCTTTCACAGTTACTGTCAACACAGTCACCGATTTCATCTCGCGACAAGAAATCCACAGGACATACGTGGTAATATAAGACCTAAATACAATTCTGAGAAAAGAAATTGAAAGATAAATACAGCAGCAGAAGCAAATAAAGTTTTATAGGTATTTATAGTAAACGTCTACTTTGTAAGTTTTGGACGATTCATACACATACACATATCTATTAAGGTAGAGTCCCTAATTCCTAACATGTATCTAATTCTGGACATTGTTTTGGTCTTTGAATACGAATATGTAAACTTTCAACATAAAAAATATATATGTATATATAATATATATATATATATATATATATATATATATATATATATATATATATATATTATATATATATTTTATATATATATATATATTATATGTATATTGAATATGTATATTCTATATTGACAGTTCAAACACATTCGTATTTGAAAACAAAAACATTAAGAATGTTCTGAATTAGTTACGTATTCGGACTTTACGTATAGGTACTTTTACTTTACCTTGAAAAACTTCTTAAGTGTATTCTTTGAAACACACGTTTGAGAAACAAAGTGACATATGTTTGAAATACGGTGACGTTCGATCAATTCGGACCATCAGTCTTTCGAGCTCGGCGTTTTGCTTGTACGACATCGAGTCACTTCACAATAAATAAAGAGAAAGAGAAACATGAAGCACAGAAGTGTAACGAGTTCAGACGTCCGAGAAATCGCTTCCGTTCTCCGGAGGTAAAGTGTACGAATCGGCCAAGAGGAGAGGAGCCCGTATCCGGCAAGCTTGACACGATTAACATAGACAACCGAATAAACAATTCAGCACGTACCAGCAATATAATCCTCATGGTGCACGCGTCGCGATGACGTTGGGGGGGAGGTGCGACTTGCCGGGGAACGGTCCTCCGAGAGTTTCACTGAGAGAGTGCAGCCGTATAGTACCGTGCTCGGTCCTTTATAACCTATACGAAGGCTTTTGCCTATAGTGGGGGTCTCGTCGGATAGCGGCTACGTGTCCTCTTCGACACCCGCGACACCCGCGAATTAGATTCCGGCTGGGGGCCCCGGGGTACCGATGTGGCCGTCAACGAATTGGCGCTCTCCACAATTGCCATTGCCGAATTCCTCGCGGAGGAGCCGCTTGTGCATCGATTCTCGTGGTCGCGTAGAAAGACACGAGAGAGGAGACACCCACAGGCCGCCGAAAGGTGCACCACCGGTCGGATCGAGCAGGGTCGTGAGAACCGCGTCCACGCGTGCACCAGACAACGTGCAGCTCCGCGTTGTGACCCGTGTCAAATTAGATTGTCAGCGCGTATCGAGTAGTGCGCGCTGCGGAACAGCGGCCGGCACAGGATAACGGTATTTCCTCGAGGTATTTGGCAGTGATAATTAGCGTGTCGGCTAATTACCAGGTTCAAGCGATCCGATATGTTATGACGTGCCGAGAATTTCTTCCGTGTGCTATAGTATCCTCTATCGTTATGCGTGCGTATCTACCATGAGCCCGCGGACATAATGACACCCTTACGGCTTGCTTGAAGATATTTCGCGATTGAACTCAGAGAGTAGCTGAAGGTTGGAGCCGCGGAGCGCTCCATGCAATCAGCCGTATCCGTTTTTCTGCGATCGGTCGAACAATATTCTTCATGCTTCTTCATGCTTCATGAGCCAACGAGTTCTCTACCACTGACAATTTGCGAAGAGCTACATTGTTGTCTAATTACAACGGAGTGCGTGCAGATAACATGTTGTGTGCGAACGCACGGCGTGGCTTCGCTGCGTCGGCACGAAAGTTTAGATCGAGTGATAGGCTAGATCGAGCAGGGTCGTGAGAAAAATTTGTACACGTGGGTGGATATATTCGAGATACACTCGCGGAACTGATACACGCTCCGTGGAAGCCATTTAACGCCTTCTCCTCGGTACTTCGACGTCAAGCTTTAACGATTGTTTATATACGATAACGATGCGTATCTCGATATTAATCGAAATACAGCACCGGTCACTGCTGAAGAATTGTGCCGTAGCGTTCGTTAATCTTTTCGATAGGATCTCAGAGATCTTGTAATTTACAAAGATTTTACATAGAAATTAGAAGAATGCGGTTCTCTCTGCCGCATTTATTACAAGGTTGCAAATGTTGCATCCATTGCATAGTATGAAAAAGTGCCGATCTAAAAGGAAATCATTCAATTTTGCTATATTCGTATCGACTGTTAATTACCACTTTATATTTATTCTGTACAATTGGCGTTTACATCGACACAATCTGTTTACATTTATAACATGAAATAATCTAGAAGCATTATTGAAGCAATACATAATGTCTTCATGCAGAGTGATAGCTTAATGTGATAGCTGTTCTTGCATTTTAAGCCATAATAATTCCGTGATAAAGAAAAAAACATTCTGAGTCTGTAAAATGAAAAAGTACGTTGCAACTTTTAAAATGACAGATAATAAGATCATTTTCTTTATTTATTGTATATGTTATTGTATTGTATAGGAACAATTTTATTCTTTATTTGTGATCCTTAACAAGAATATAAAAAAATTCTCACGTCACCTCATTGTTATATTTTGAAATTATGTTTTGCGACTTTTAAATTGCTTATTTGCAAAACCAATTTGCAAAGATTTAGCGATATCGAAGTTATATACACTCAAAGATTGTAATATTGATTTCGTCTATTCACGTAATAAATTTTACTTTATTTTTATTTATATCTATTATATATATTTTTTATATTTATTTTATATTTATATTATATTTATTTATATTTATATTATCTTTTTATATTTAATTTATATTTATGTTTATTTATATTACTTTCATTGTGTCATATTTAAATTTGAAGTTATTGAAAACACATTATAATAGTTTTTAAAAATTACACAAAATATATGATCATGTCAAAGAGAATGTTTAATAAATTATTTAATCGAAATAATTCTTGTTATGCAATTATTAAATATTAACTAAAAACTTGTATATCGGAATAAAAATTATTTTCCTTCATTTATCACATTGTTAATTGTGGCGATAATTCGAAGAACATTTTTCGATCTATTTGCGTTGAATCGTCGATATAAGAGGTCGACGAAGAAGAATCTTGAGAGTCTACTCAAGAGTTTCATCTTCCTGCGACCGAATCAATTAGAAACGCTACAATTTCCAGTAACAATATCGCTGATTTCACAACGCAACGAATGCTGACAGTAATATCGACAGGAACGACGTTGTGCTGTTAATCGGCCGGATCGTAAGTACGAGGAGCAGTGCATGCACATGCTGGCGAGAAGAAGAAAGTGACGGAGAGACCATGCGCGGAGTGGCTGACGGCTCAGGTGCCGCGCGAGAGAACGATGTATATTAATTCGGGAGAGTCTCGAGCTGGTAATTGATGTGCCTACTTCTTACGGAGCATTTGCGCGATCTATGTAAAGTCCAGGAGACGGCGCTTTCCCTCGTTGTGTATTATGAACGGAAGAGCACTTAGCGGTAATCGGTATAGTCATCGATTCGACGTGTCTGTCAGGTTGTCGAATTTGCAATAAGGAAGACAGAAATATCGGCTTACGATCGGCTTGCCGATAAATTGGGGCCATGTCTGAAACTAATCCCGAATCTCGGACGATCTGCGGACAATAGCGGTGAAGTGTAATTACGCAAGTAGATACGCCGATATATTAGGCGTATATATCACCTGCATCCTCGCCTATATAATTAAAATAAGGCGATAGATTAGACAGATTAGATTAGACGGGATATTTGACTCCGATCTCCCGCGGAAGCGGGCGACTTTCGCGAGAGGCATAATCTGCTTTCAAATTTCAGCGAAATTATCGCGAAGCACCGTAGCAATAAATAGCGGCGCATGTGGCACCGTCGCATCTCTTATTCCGTGCCGGGATTTACGTCGCTATCGTAGAGCCGGTTTCACGGAGGAAACCGCACTCGCTCACTTTCATTGCGTCGGATAGAGGCGTACTCGAGTTCACTCTCGGCGTCATCAATGGAAAGACCAGGCGAATGGATGAGCGGCTCGTTCGCACCGACTCCGTAGAACACGGTGTTATTACTTCTTGAGGCATCGATTCATCTCCTTGAAGAGCGAGTAGAAGCACGTGCCTAGATACTCGGTTCATTATCAATGCTGCGGCATTTTCCGCGGCGTGCTCAGCTGATCGTCTTGGCTCTGGCATGACGATCTAGTGACACGATGTTGTGACGGGAGTGTTGTCGCTGAGCAGAGCTTATGCGCGATCGCTTCACATTATACATTTTTGTACTATTTTACAAGATTGAGACATTTTTGTACAAATATCCAAGGGTTTTTCTGCTTCTTATTTATGGCTAAGGTCAATTTATAGTCAAAGATCTGATTACAAAAGCTAGTAATTGAGCAAAGATTTTGGTTTGGACCCAAAAAATAGGAGATTCTTACGAATTAAAAAAAAATGAATAGAAATATCAATATAAAATTTGGATCATAATATTTATCATTACTCTAAATACAAAAAAATTAATTCTTTTATTAAAAAAAAGTTAAAACTTTGTTATCCACAGGTTTTTTGTGTTGAATACGAAGTCATCGGATGCCTTTAATTACCGAAATTATTACAGCTGATATAATAATCTGAGATAAATGGGAATTTTAAAAACTGTATTAAATTTACTGGAGGATGAATTGTTTGTTACATGTAGAAACACGAAATTTAATGTGGCGGCATTTCAAAATTATAAATCATTTTTTTCTTTTTTTTGTTATAAATTTAATGTACTGGGAAAAACTCTAATTTTGGACATTTTTTAAAAAAATTTGGGTTTATTCTCCAGCAAATCTAATTTCAATATTTGAAATTCTCTCGTTCTATTTGTTTTGGATTGTTACACGAACTATAATGTTATCCGCTAGTTAGAGACGTCCAACTCAGTACGGAAAACTTGAATGACGAAATGTCAATTTCCTTTTAATAAAAGAATAATTTTTTGTACTTGAGATAATGCTAGATAGTACGATGAAAACCTTACATTGATGTCTTTATTCATTTCTTTGAAAAGAATTGGTAAAACCTATTTTCGACCTGGTTAAACCAGAATCTCTCTTTAATAATGGTGATTTGGTTAAATTAGGAGTATTCCTAGGAGTCTTTTGTTCGGTCTCTCGTAACATGTGATTCGCGAAGACTATCTACTTCTAAATCAAAGTATAGGGATATTGAGTATATGAAATGTTCGTAATTATATACAGTTAGATTGCAAAAGGAGAATTTTAGAACCGCGCGGAGGAAATAATCTAAAATAATTGATCATTCTGTACGGAGAGTATATATTCGCACATTGTGCGTGTATTGCATGATGTATATCTCGATTATATGTTCATATATTGCGAGGAACCGCGCACACTCGCGAAAACAGTTCATTATCAATGCTGCTGTACTTCCTGACGCGTTCGCGAGCGAATTCCGCGGCGCTCAGCTGGCTGTCTTAAAACTTTCGAAGGGGAAAGTTATTTTCACGAGGCTATTTTCACACTCACAGATCCGGCCTAGGTGTTTGCAGACGCGTTACATATATCTCCGTTTCGTTACTCCCCTCATAACTCGCGTGTAACTTGCAATTCAATCGCTCTTATTTTTCGCGTTACGTAAAAATTTATTCAGCTGAATACTACCGTTCCGTCACGCGTTTGCGTGGAATTCGCTGTCACTAATTACCATAACGAATCACGAAACGCTCCCTCGAACAAAACTTGCAAATTCGTTTATCGATAAAACACTAAAAAAAAACGATATAAACAACATTATTTATATCTTAAGAAATAAACAAGTTTACAGGCTCTGGTTGGCCCTTAAAAATCCTCTTCTGACTGGATAGTCACCAGAACCAGTTTAATCAATTATTTTATTTTAATAAAAAAGCATTTGTGGACGCTAATAATAAGTTAACAGAATAATTACAATCTTCCGAGAATTAACGGATCGAGAGGAAGAAAATTGAACGACGTTTCGATTACTCATTCCGAATGTCCGTCGTACGAGCCTCGACCAAAAGTCACGATCGCTTGCATCAACGTTATCGTAGATTTCATGCACCTCCGACAGTGAGTATAAATTCAGCTCCGGTAAACATAGCCCGCCAGCCCGTCTAATGTTGAAATCCGACGGAACGTTTTGCGTGACTCGCCTAACTGACAAGTGTCAACCGGCTGTGTGTTTCGAGCGGTGTGCACAATTTCATGAATCACGCGCAATTCTACAGCGCACCTGCACACTTTACGAGCGCCCTATGCGCGACAATCAGCGTGCTATCTCGCCGTTGAATCATCGCCAATGCAAAACTTCACGTAGAATCACGTCAGTAAGTCCTGTTCGAATGAACAGGATGCTTAAGGCAATCAAAGTCGGGCCTGTCGCGACATAATCGTTTCAACTTTCTATGAAACGAATATCATTAGGCTTCGACGTGTATGTACTACGTGTGTACGCCTATTAAGTAAACGTCACACGTCTTCGTCCACAGGTCATTGCATCCGCGACACGACGGCGCGGTGTCTCTTAGCACACGAGAAGGTCATCACACACGCGATGTAATAGCCACCTTGCAGAAAAGTACGTTATGACGTGATCGTCTGGCGTGACGCCAGGCTATTCGTTGCAGTTCGTCCTGTAATCGCGAACACGGCGCTTATACTAATGTACGCCCTTCGTGAATAGGTGCAGTATGCGGTCTGCAAATCTTCACCTTGCAAATCGCAGTACGTGATAGGAAAAAGAAGGGAGTGAGTGAGAGAGAGAAAGAGAGAGAGAGTACTTGTTATGCGTTCTCGAACGCAGCCCCTGAAATGCATATTACCAAAACAGACAAGCAGCAATAAGAGAGTATGGAAATTATATACGCAAAATAAACCGAAATGGCGCATTAAGGGAACGCTAAACTGAATAACGAACTCCAAGAATGTCGTTAACGCTACACTGAGAGAAAAAAATAGTTGAAATAACTATAATCTCACTATATTATATAGTTCGTTTTAGCCTCAAACATATATTTATAGTTCATCTAAACATGAAGTTATAGTAGAATGAACACAGATTTATAGTCACCATCTTATTACTCTATATACAGGGTGTCTCACACTCTTCTCCCCATTTTGTGGGGACGTAGAACAGGTTGAGGTGAACATAAAAGTCGTATACCGTTTTGCGATATTCGCAATAATTATCGAGATATTAATTGTAGAAAACTTGTAAATGATCATGCAGAATGTGGTAAATGAGTTATAGTAGCGACGACTGCCGTCGTATACTTATACTTTAGATCAAATTGAACAAAAAAGTCCTCTACCATTTTCCAAATAATCACATAGATTTTTAATTATTAATTAAAGAAGATTATTGCACGATTTTGCGTGATCATCTTCTTTAATTAATAATTAAAAATCTATGTGATAATTTGCAAAATGGTAGAAGACTTTTTTGTTCAATTTGACCTAAAGTATAAGTACACGACGGCAGTCATCGCTATTATAACTCATTTACCATATCCTGCATGATCATTCACAAATTTTCTACAATTAATAGCAGAGTTGAGACCTGTATATAGTAAAGCACCTTTTGGGAATATAGTTACATGTACCTATATTTGCCAAATATTCCAATTGTATTGACTATATAAAATAGTTAATTTCTCTTACCATTCAATATTTGCTACCTTACTATAGTTTTTATTTCAAATAATTATAATTATTGGTAAAAATTTTACACGGGTCAGTTAAACTATGCTCATATTGTAAATATTACAAATATTATGGTAACATTTACTATAAAAATTATATTCCTAACTGTAATCTTTTTACTATGCCATTATAGTTCCAAATATGATACATTTTTCTCTCAGTGTATAGTGACTGTCACTAACACGTTCATGCTATTTTATTTGTATTTCTTGTACATACACGGAGAGAATACTATATTTTTTTTTAATATAGATGCTTTTCAATTTTGCTATCTTTCTATTAGTGCAGATTGTTAATTAAAAGCCTATCTCTTTAAGAGATATAGCAAATTTCTCTAAATACATAACAAATTTTTTAATAGCATACGGAAAAAACAATATGGTTGATCCATACAGAAATCTGGTTGTGCCAACCAGATTCAATAGTAAAATACAGAACAACTATTTATGTGGTTGCTGTAACCAAAGAGCAATGGTTGAGTTACTTATGTTGCAGCAGTAAAAATACATGGTTAATACAAACGCGGCTCATTACGCGGCAACTACAAATGTATATTTATACACTCAGAACCAGTTTTCACATATATACATCTCTAGCTGTGCGCGTAGTGAATTGCTTTCTAACATCGCTGCTTTGCAATATAGCATTGATTAATGCAACTATATTGATATTTAGCTTGTCTATGCAAAATGATTCTCTTACTAATTTCTAGTTGCCACAACCAGATCACGCGCAACTTCATTGATGTAGTTGACACACCAAAGTAAGTAAGTCAAATCAATCATACACATAACTATTATACAAAGATATGTAGAATAATGCAGCTATTTGCTTACAACTAAATATTTTTTGTTAGATGCACCACATCTCTTTTTTCCGTGCACATTTCAATTCCTAAAAATATAAGTAGAGCATATGAAACGAAGCGATAGTCAATTACTGTAGAATGTAGATCTATTCCTCGGTTAAAAAGTTTTATAATAATTTTTATTATTAAATTTTTTCTATATATATATAGCTCTTATGTAGATGTGCGCTACTTTTTTTTGCCATATACAGCGGCAAACCTAATCACGCATATATAGAAATTTTTTTGCAAACCGTTCGCATGTCTTTAAGCTTCTAAATTCAATTGTAAAAGTAGAGCAATGTTTTTCGAAACTTTCTTGAGCGGAAGAAACATACTTTCGATATGTACGAGCTGCAGAATTCTTGTATCATATAGCTCTTGTATCACAAGCTTGTATCTTGTATTTGTAAATATTGACGCTAACTAACAACTTTAGATGTCTATTTTGAAATTTTTTATTGTTTTTGTCACATATTGTGATTCGATTAATTCTTGCATATACAAGAAAAAATATCAATTCTTGGATACGTACTTAATTCTGAACATTGTTATTGTTTTGGTCTTTTATATGTATATATACACACTCTGCACATTGAAAATATAAACATTCGTATTTAAAGACAAAATAATCAGCCAAAACCAAAACAATAAGAAAACAGCTAGCGGACAAAACAATAGAAACCCCGAAGATTAGATACGTATCCAGGCATTGGTATTTACTTTACTTTCATTATGCAAAAATATTTGTAATTCTATGCAACCAATACGACGTAAACTTAAATTAGTATTTTGCCCGTGAAGTTCTCAAGTATGGCTTCCCCTTAAGAAGAAAAAACGAAAGCCATCTTAAAAATGTTCATTGATAGCATAGATATGAAACGCGAGGCAGATGGTACATAGAACGCAGGTTTTAAGATCGCAGTAGATAAATGTGATGGGTAAATTAAGTGATAAATGATAAATGATAATGTTAACGATAAATGATAATGATTAATGATAAATGATCGTAATAGATGGGAAAGGATGTTGATCATATTTGTTTTGTGTAGGTTTATTTCTGGTCACTCTGCTTGCAAAAGGAAGTAGCGGTACGAGGAGAAAAAACTGCGAGGCCAACAAGGTCGCGCGTTCTATGGAGAGATTGGAATACTTATAATAGCTTACATAGCGCGAGACTTTGCGTTGAACCGGTCGCGGTAAACTTTTGAGGATAGATATTTAGCTCACAGAGAGAAAAGTATAGTGCTGCTGGCTCGCTCACCTTGAGACTTTCCGAACGAAAGTAGAACTCCTTTGTTCAATGCAACGAGAGTTGACCGATTGTGACGGATATTTCTGGAAATGACGGATAAATCCGCAGATATATCCGCTAAATCTCGTCGTTATGGCGTAAACGCGAGAAAACGGATGGGCCATTCGTACGCAACGAGGAGCGTATACGCGTGGGAGAACATGCGATTTTGGCAACTGAATGCAGAGGATAGAGACGTTTCGCGAGGATTAATCCTGTGAGAAATCCGACTGGTCTCCGTCTGCTGGCGTGCAGTTTCGTAATCTTTAGAGGCCGAAGAAAGGAACGATAAGATCGCCACTGCGAGCAGCCGTTTCTGCAAGAATGTGACTTTGGTTGCCACTGCAATAGGCGTTGTTGAATTATTCCTGCGCATAATAAGCGGAAGAGCGCGTCCAGAGGAAAGAGGCAACATTGCGACAGAATCTCAAAACGTCTTTGAGGGAAACTTTCCAGAAGGCGGCATATTTCCACACTTATATACGATTACACACGAGGCGTTCGATAATTGACTCGGTGTGCAAGCACGGGAAAAAATAATCGTTTGGAAAAGCTGACATAATGTTAGTCTGGAGCAATCTCTAGAGACGTGTCGACGATTGAGATACAAGTGATTAGAAGAGGAGGAGTAATGACGAGCGTCTAAGTATGGATCTTCGCTCAAATATGATGCAATCGAACGCGCGCCGCAATATTGCGCACACAGCTCGAAATCAATTAGGCTCTTCTCTCACTGTGCACTGTGTGCACGTAAATGCGAAGGACAGTCCGATAATGGAGAATTGAGTACAAATTACTACGTTCGCGGGCGGAAGCGTGACTCTTTGTTCTTTCGTGCGTTCGGTAAATACACGAGCGTTGAGAGCGTTTACGCCTAACGAGCATAATTGGAAAGGTGAAATCGGGAAATTTCATCGCGCAGGCGTTGAATTTTTTGTATTCCACAGTAGGTGGGCGGAGAATTTAGTATTGGCCTCACTTTATTCCACTCGGATCACCTTACAGTAATCTAATTATAATAGCGAGCGCGCTCGCGATTTGCATGTACGCCCGCGAGACTCCGCAGTTCGTGAAAACGCAGTTCCAACTGCTCGGTATTCTAACAGCAAGTTCTCAGAGCAAGCTACGTTTTCCAAAGTAAAAGAGAACGCGTACTCTCACCGAAGAGATGGGCGAGAAATTTTATTTACATTCCTTTTTATACATCAGTTTCATAGCTCCTGCTGTCCGCCTGACCTGACCGTCACGCCTAAACAGGCGGATGATTTTTTCCAATAAGTCGTGATACGCGCGTAATGATAATCTCGATGCTTGATAGATGATACCAAATTTTCTAACGTTGCAACAGTCGAACACCCGTGCAGGCGAGCAATCGTGATCGAAGTAAGAAGGCGAGAACTTAGATATTGGCGTTCAAGTTAGCAAAGAAAAACTCACGTTTCCCGTCTCTAAAGCGTTTTGAAAAGCTCTCCTGTTCCAATTTCTCAGAAATTGAACAAGGATCTACGATGAAATTAAAGATCCATTTGCCGTGCGCAGTGAATTGATCTCCATCGTGGTTCCTTTTTATGATTTGTCAGGATTGTCTTGCCAGCGATTTATCACAGTTTATCGCTGATAATTCGAACGACGCAATGCGGAATTAGATGAGATCCATCGTTTCTATTCTAACGCGTCTCGTGGAGGTATAATTCTAATTCATATAGAGTATATAGTTCTAATTCTAGTTCATTAAATTACTACAGGGAATTTAATTAATAAAGTCATTTAAATAAAAGGTGTTGCATCACACAGACAAAATGGAGCATTAGCTTTCAACTCGCAATTTCAGACGCCAACACTGACGGTTCTCGACTTCCGACTTCG
Source organism: Odontomachus brunneus (assembly GCF_010583005.1). NCBI lineage: Eukaryota > Metazoa > Arthropoda > Insecta > Hymenoptera > Formicidae > Odontomachus > Odontomachus brunneus. The sequence goes on along the minus strand of NW_022639553.1, from coordinate 821,965 downwards.
GCAGACGGTTCGTTCGCGACGATCATCGACCGCGATGCCGCCCACTTCGGGAGGAGCAGGCCACGTCGCGATCACGCCGAGATAAGCGACCATCGGGGTGTTCCATTCCGTCCCATTCACAGATAGAATACAAGACCAACACGCTCCGGGACGTAGACGAGTCTGGGATGAATCGTGACGCTCGCGAGAATACAGAGTCTTCGATCGCTCTACGTCGCGCAAGATGACCTGTCCAGTAATTGTACGCTACTCAGTGAATAAACACTTTGCAATTTTTATTATAATGTTAAAGCATGTGGCGCACTTTATGAGTGAATCATCACCACCTTAACTGAGTAACTAGAGGTAACTCACAGACTATATGTGATCATGTCAAAATTGCGACGCAGAAGATTAATCTGGCTTAGCCTATTCAAATCAGAGTTTGACACGTTCATTTACTGGACAGGTCATCCTATAAGTTAGACTTGGAATTTGCAATAAATTGGATTAAAGAAGTACTCTCTACAAGAATCGCAAAGACATCGGAATGCCAAAATCTCTCGAAGGCCACAATTGAGCCCAGACTCTCTTTTCCTCTTTCTCACTCTCCGTTAGACACAGAGGCAGGACTAGAGGCGATTTAGTAGTAGCCAAAGCTGATGTCGTGCAGCGGTGGCGCCACTCCCTGAGGCAAAGCGTAGTCCCTAGCGAGCTGGTCCAGGATGCCGCCTCCGCTGCGTTGTTGCGGTTGAGAACGGCGCTGCTGGTCCGGCGCCGGGCTGAACTGTGCGGGTCCCTGATTGTACAACTGGGAGGTTGGTGCCGGCTCGTCGTAGCCCGAGCTCTGCTGCAACGCAGACTGTCGTGGCTCCGGTGCCGCGGCGGCAACAGGCCTGAAGATGGGCGTTTTCGGGAGAGCAGGTCTACTCGGGGCTACCTGGGCAGGTGCGTACACAGCCTGGGTGTGCGCCTGTCGCTGGTAAGCCGGTCGAGCGGGTGCCTCCTGAGGCTGTTGCTGTTGTTGTTGCTGATAATCGTAGTCCTGGTAGTTCTGGCCCTGAACACCGTCCTTGCTGGTGGTCTCGTCGATCAAGGTCGGCGGGGCGACGGTGATACCTTCGCCGGCAGGTTGGAAGCCGTACTGATTCGCGCCGTACTCGACCACGCGGACCTTGCCGGTGTCATCGACAAAACCGTATTTGCCTCTCACATCGCCGGTTGGCAGCTTGGTCTCGATCTTGAAGGAGCCGTCCGCGCCTTCGAAGCCGTACGTGTACGAGCCGTCCTCGTTGTGGCGATTGATCTGCTTCAGGATCGCGACCGGCGTCGGCTTCGGTTCCGCCGGCGCCGCCGATTGCCGGGACGGTACGTCGTTCGGCGCGTAGCTACGGGGGGCTGGTTGGCTGGGTCTCTGCGAGTCGTACTGGGCGTAATCGTCGACGTAATTGCCGCCGGGTTGTTGGTACTGCTGCGCCGACACCGCCAGCAACGCGCTAAGTAACGCGGCTACCTGAAATACGGAAGTGCTGTATCAGTTCGATATGTTTCGCATGTTGATTATTACGCTCGCTGCGCGCACCAGGTCGCGTATTAAGCTCGCGTATTACGTGACGCAGGCTGCGCCGTTTCGATTTCAATTTTTTTGGTCACGCCTCGTTAAACGTATATTTAGGTAGCCATGTTCTCATTAGTAACTCTTTCGCCTTCACTTGATTGTCGGACTCTTCAGCTGTTTCTCGCAAGTAGCTCGACCGACAGCAATTTTAAGAGTCATGAAAAACATTCATCAGCAAATTACATGTAAAATAAGACATGTAAAGTGCAGTTTTCTTGTAAAGGAGTTGATAAATTACTCTAATTCACAACGAACTAAATTTAAAGAAATTGCCCCTTAAGAAACGTAGCGGGTGGTGCGAGTCAGTGAGAACTTTGATGGCTCTCCGTTAGTCACGCTAGAGTTGCGCAATTTTTACATCTCGCAGACTGCAACGTGACACCGTTATGTTTTTACGTATGAAAACGTATATGAAAACGTAGATTTCAAGGTTCAATACGAAATAAATAAAGTGAGAATTTCTTTTGCGGTGCATGCCTGCGTAGTGTCACAGAATTATGAACCGTTAACTTTGCAAAGTGCAATTGGTGAGGTCATCACGCGGCGGCGCGTGAACTTAAGACTACCTAGCGGTGGAACCTTAACCGCTAGACACGATCGCGTTGCGACATGATCTAGAATAAGCCGTGCATAGCTCGAAGGGAGTACCGGATTCCGCGATCGAGCATGGCAACAGCAACGGGTCTCGAGTCGCGGAACTCGAGCTCACACACTCGCGCAATAGAACGCCAATAAATTACGATTATTAATCGCGATCACTCACGCGTGACCATACGTGTTCCGTGTTCACTCCCTTATCCCCGCGGGAACGTGCCGATTCTAAAATTAACGAGAATAATTAATTAACTCGCGCAATCTGCATAGCACGCTTCCTGTAATTCCGATTGAGCAAACGCGATACGTCGCGTATATAAGCAGATTGAATCGACAATCCGATTAATTGAACCAGCTGTGTTAATTGATTCTCCGTCTCTGAAGGATTACTTGCATGTGTCGTGTTTATCTATATTATCATGCATTCGCTATTCGTAATCTGTCAGCGTATGATTTCCTGCGGTGTTTATTAAATAGAAACAGATATTTGTGTACTATTAATTCGATATTGTCTATTGAACTCATGATTTTTATTTTTAATTATTTTCCCTACGTAGAAAAGATATTGCAGTAAAAATTACAACTATTTACTATATAAAAACTACAAAAATTTTAGTAACTTTTAGCCATACAGAATTATGAACAAAATTGCTGCACTGAGAGAAATTATCCGATAAAAAATTAACAAACGGATATTTCCGATCAAATTCCGATAAATTTTTATATCCGATAAGGATATCCGATTAAATTTTATCGGATGTTTTCGATCATAATGGCATTTTATCAGATAAATCGATCAAACAATTATGAACCGATATTTTTCATCGGATGTTTCCTGATCGAATACAAAAATTTATCGGTATTTTGATATATCGCTTGTTAATTTTTTTTTAATATGTGTTTGTTTAAAAGTTGTTTAATTATAAATGTTTGAATTTTTATTACATTTATCATTATAATTACTTGGATCTTTTTTATATTATATTATATTATATTTATTATATTATATTATATTATATTATTTATATTATATTATTTATATTATATTATATTATATTATATTATTTATATTATATTATATTATATTATATTATATTATATTTTTTATTTTATATTATATCAGGTAGATTATCAAATTTATTGTTTCTATAGTAATTTATATCGCAATATTTCAGTATAGTCCAACTGTACACAAAAATTGTTAAAAGAAATATAATTTTAACGTAATTTTTACAACAATAAAAATTTTTCCGATATATGGAGAGAATGTTATAATTTATTTTTAATAAATTGTTTTCAACTTTACTGTTTCTAGTAGTGCAGAGAGATAGATTGTCAGTAAGATTAATTTTGTTAAGAAATATAGTAATTTCCCTAGAAACGTAGTAAAATTTTTAACAACATATTTCAGTTTTTGAAATATAAGCAGCAAACATGAAGTGAAAGGATAGTCAATTATCGCGGAATGTCGAGCTATTCCTCGGCTACAAAACTCTATAGTAATTTTCACTGCCAAATTCTTCTCTGACGAATTCAAGTTCCAGAAGGCGACAAAACCTCCCTTTTTACATCCCCTTCCCTCTTTAAATTTACATCATACTTTTCAGCATTGTGTACACTTTCCTTCCGCGACAAGAAAATATTCGGCGCGTCGTGTGGCGTTTTACAGCGGAGAAAAACAGAGAAAAGTGCGTAAAGCAGGAAAGGACTTGGCACACGCGCCTTATATAGCGCGGTGCGCGGCCAGAGGTTAATTAGCTCTGGTTTGAAGTTAACTGACGCTGGTGGAACCGGCATTGAGAGCCGCTCGCACTCTCGCCGGCCACCGCACGCGACCATGCTCGATCATAACGAATTATATAATCCTCATTTCCCCGGGCGGGCGAGCGTGATATAAAAATAAACGCTCCTCGCGGCTACCGCGTCATAATAGGTGAAACCTTAATACATTTTTCTGTAACGTCGAAGAAAGTAGACCAGGGGTATTGCGCAACCACGCAACTACAGCTTGTGCGCGTTAGCGTCGTCGAATGTCGTTTTACTTCTCGCCGTGGATCTTATGTTCACCCCAGTGCGACCAATCGGAAATTTTTAATTCCCGAATGGAACGTAATGAGACATTTAACAAATCCACATAAAAACTCGCAGAGAATTGCAGTTGCCGGTATTGCCCTCGATAAGAAAGATTTCTCGATTCCACGGCCGTTCCTTCCAAATTATTCCCAACCGACCGCGACAATTTGCGCGACTTTCACGATAAATCGCGAACTTTTACCGCGATTATTATAATTGCACTCGTAGCGGTTCCATGAACCAGATTTTGTTGCCAAAGTGCGAAACAGTAACGGGTGGAAAGAGATGCAGAGGAATTGGTCGAGTAGCGAGACGAGATGTAATTGAGAATCAGAACGGATTCCTCGGGGTACTCAGCGTCAATTCACCAAGAGGGTCATCGCGCTCACAATACGGATGTGCACTAGTCACAGTCACAGTTCAATCACATCACACGCGATTTTCGTCCTCGCGCGAGCGAGCGCGAAGGCGCTTTCGGCAGAGAGAGCCGCGGGAGCGACTAGTACGGAGAGAAGAGGAATGGCGACGACGAATGACGATGCTGATGATGATGATGTTGCACTCAGATACGTACCGTCGCGAGGGTGTGCATCGTGTTCCCCGGCGGTGGTTGTGTTAGTGTGTGTGAATGTAAGTAGGCAGCGAGGCTAGAGTACCGGCGATTGCTCGAACTGAGGCCCTCATATACCTTACTGCGGCCCCCCCCGTTTCTACCGCCCCCCGCTCTCGCCCTCTGCGCTCCTGTTCGCTCCGGGGGACTTTCACTATCTATTCGATTCCTGTACGTACGGTCGCCCGGTCTCGTTTACAGTACCTTATATCCCTTAAATATTCCCCACCAAGTCCGCCTTGGTTTCTCAGGAAATCTAGAAAATTACGCCCGATCGCTTGGTTGGTCAGGCTGGCGGAACGAGCAGTCGTAACAGATGAGTACACTGATATAAAAGGGTTTGGTAATATATAACCACCAAGTCTCTGTATAACAGTTACCAGATGCTTTGGTGAAATAGTTTCAACTAAATGTGCACATAATATAATAACTTGGCAGATGTGAACAAATAGACTTAGTAAGACTTGGCGTTTGTTGTTATACTGAGAAAAAAATATTTGAAAATTCATTTGTGGAATATAAAGTTTATTTTTGCGAGATAAAGTTTACTTCTGTAAAGTAAGCTTTTATCCAAAAAATAAATTTTTAAGTATTTTTTCTCAGTGTAAGATTTAGTGATTATTACCAATTTATGTTGTATGTATTATCAAATAGAAAACAAAACCATATTGTAATATTGTAGTAATGCTTATCACATTATGTGATAAATATACGAAATGTGTAATTAAATACTTTGGTACACCAAAAAAAGATTTAAGTATAGACCATCAAGTCTAGATATTAGTTAAATGTGTAGAAGCTTAGGTATTAGGTAAATGTGGATATGATTAAATATTTTGCCAAGTATCAACAAATAACCTTAGTAAGACTTGATGACTATTAGCAATTTATGTAGTACGTATCATTAAGCAGTTTGTAAAATAAAACTATATTATTTAGTAATATTTACCACGTTATGTAATAAATATACGAAATGTGATCAAATATTTTGGTAATAGTATTTAGTAATTATTACAAAATTATTTGATATTATTTGGTATGGTGAATCATTTAGCTGAATCATTCAACTAAATGAAGAATTTATTTTACTAATTATTTTGTAATTATTCTAAGACAATTGGTAATCGTGGTATCACCACATTTGATATTAATTACTCAAATATTGTACAAAAACATTCAATTAGATGCATGTATCAACTATTACAAAGCTTCTTTTTTAATGTAAAAATACATCAAGTGAACGCACGATGCTAGAACCGACTTCAAAAGTCCATCGATTTCACCATCTCCTTTCCATGATCAAAAATAACACGCAGTTCTGAGGTAACATGACACGCCTGGAAGATCGCTCGGCGATGTACGCGGGTGTCGAATTTCGTGTAGAAATTGGTATCGACACAACAATCATGTAACTCGCTTCGGCGAAAAATTGGTTCAGTTTTGTGAAACTGGCATGCCGAGTTTCTATAAGGTAAGATATTATGTAAAATTCGCGATACTGATTGCAGTCGCGAAGGAGAAATTACGTCAAAAATAATTTGACAAATGCGCACATTCTTATCTCCCACATCACTCGCCACTATGTCGCCTCCATTGCGGGACAATCTGCAAAAAATTGTCCATTTTATCTGCGTTGTGTCGCGCAAACCTTCCGTCTAATGGGGCTGTTTTAAATTCAGCATTGGACAGTGACTTAACGGGTTCTGCAACTCTCGTGTCACGCACGTTCCTGTAACCGCCCCGGACTCAAGTGTTTCCGTTTACATGCTCGAAAATTAACTCCTGCTCCCGTCTACAAATGAATACATCGTTTTTTTACCAAACAGTTAATTTATCATTTTACCGAAAAAATGGATACCCCGCCCGAGTGTCGTGACGCATACTTGACCGTCAGTCGTTAAACTGAACGAGCGGATGAAAGTTTCTTCACAGATTGTAATATTGAGGCACTTTCCATCGAAATTCACCACTTCCTGCGAAAGCGCGAATAATACGAGAACGTTCACCGAGGAATCAAATATAATTGACCGCAATTTGAAGCATCGAGTTTATGTAACATCGATCTCGACAATACGACCTGCTCCGCGACACGTGACTCTCACTCTCGTTTGAGCAGTATCTCGAAAGAGAGAAAGCGTCATTGCATATCGTGCTGCTTTGATTTGATTATACACATTTGCTGCCGAAAATTAAGTATCACGGAGACGCGCAAACAATACAATCATAGGGTATCCTTCGCGATTAATATATACGTTTTGAGACATCGACTCTAAATTAGAGAAAGCATTTGTCACACGGAGAAAAGAGTTTGCTTGTTTCAACACGATATTTGATTGTAATAAATGAACCAACGCGTTTTGGTCGAAGAAAAATTAGAATTTCTGCTTCTTTGAAACAAATTTGGTTCTAATGTAAGAATTGAAATTTCTGTTTCTTAGAACCAAATTTAGCTCTAATATAAGAATCAGAATTTCTATCTTTTAGAATCAAATTTAGTTCATAAGAACCAGAAATCCTGTATTTTCTAACCAAAATAGTTTGTTTATTAAAACCAAACTTCATGTTAATACAACTAACTTTTTGCTTCCGTGCAATATCGAATAGATTGGTCGAACAGAACTTTTTATGATACAGTATATGAATAAATGATAGGCTTACATATCAGTTCAAAGTAAAATAAATAAATGCAAACTACTTATAAGCAGATACTTATAAGCAGGAGAGAGAAACACGCTGAAATAAAAGTGACCTTTAAAATTCGTTCAGTTTTAAAAGTCGTCCGATCGTTACTTGACTTCCATCACATTCCAGCGCAGTTTAACAAACGATGAGGGCGGCATTGGGTCCTAAAATAAAACGACTCCTATTCGTCTCCTTGAAACTGACCGAATACAAGGTCGAGCGGCGATTCGGTAAAATGGAGTACGGCCTTTGCAGGCCGTCCGGCCACTTGGCGTTTTCACCTGAGTTTATGAAACGCGCCGCGAAGCGCGTGGCTACCTATGAAATTATCGATGGATCGATATTTTGTAACTTTCTACCGGCATATTAGACGGCCCGTTACCGACTGACCGATATTCCCACCACTTATTCCCTTTTTTCGCGTTCTGCGTGCCAATTAATATTGATAATGTGTCGACATGCTGTCACTGCAGTATTCGCCGGCGTTTTCGACATAGTTTTAATAATGGTGCGTTTAATATTTCATGAAGGTTTTTTTACATTATTCGACGTATAAAATATGAGACAGAGATATTGAAAGAACGTACGAATATATATATATATATATATATATATATATATATATATATATA
>NW_022639553.1:795116-813767 GCF_010583005.1 Odontomachus brunneus | reverse complement strand
ATATATATATATATATATATATATATATATATATATATATATATATATATATATATATATATATATATATACTATGTACACACACTATATTATAGTAACTATATTATAATAATTATACAGTAATTTATACTACAATTTATATTATAATTATATATAGTCCAGCTTTGCGGAAACTATTGTGAGAAGAAATATAATTTTGATGTAATTTTTTCTAGAATTTTAATTAGAATATCTTTTCCGTATAGTTTATAGTTTACATGATAATTATGCTGTAATGTTATCTATGTATCTCATCGTAAACAAACAAAGTTCAAAACGAGGGAAAGGCAAGAAAGAAAAGACCTTTATTATGCTCATATTTGTGACGCAACCGCGTCCTCAAGGTCCTCGAGGCGATTACGTTGGTGTGGTTTAACGATGACTTCCACGGGGCGTGTATCCCATGATTAAGGCCCGTGATAATTGCTCGCGAACGACCCAGATTATGCTTGCATTCACAGGTTTTATTTGGCCGATGATCCGGCCAGCTCCAATGCCACTCGGTGAAAGGAAGCTAAAGATCGATTAATTTCGTGCGACTACCAAAAGAAAGACGTAATATCGTTAATCTTTTAATAAACCAATTAGTCCAGTCACTCGGTCTTTTATTATGCTGAACGATTTGATTTCTCCAATTATACTATTTTGCAACAATATTTCATTCTTCGCAAGACCTTATCGAATAAATCAGCGATTATCAAACGACGCTTATTAATACTAATTGATAATTCTTAGATTGGAGAAAGCAGCGGGATATTAGATATTTGGAAAATTAGTTATTGAAATACGCCAAGAAAATATTGTAGTAAAAATTGCAACAAAATTTTCTTAATCTTGGACTATACAGAATTGTGACAGAAATTACTATAATATATATTTGTTTAAAGATGTTATATGTACATTTAACTTTTTCTGTATTTTTTATTCTTTATCCATTAACGGGATAACAATCTGCTTGGTGTTACAAGCAGAATACAAAAGAAGTACAACAAGAATAAAAGTAAAAGCTTTGCCGTTTGCTCACTTTCAACTGTAACCTTAAAACTTGAAGAAAACTTTTTATTACAAAATTATTAAAAAATTATTTGAATTCTTTTTTTTTATGTCGTATACAAAATGGACCGTCAAATTTACTATATCTATGATAATTTATACAATCCCCATACAAACCAGTTTTACCAAAATCATTATAAAAAATAATATAATTTTTACTACAATGTTTTCTCCGTGTATAAATATAAGAACAATTTAAAGAATTACAAGTTCGGTTAAAGACAGCGTACAACGGCAATGTAAATTTCTTTACAATCAGTTTTCTAGTCGAAACATAATAACAATTGTTAAATTATCGTTTGATGTAAATTTACTCATGCTATTGCTTCGTACACGAAAAAAAATTTGATTGCATTAACCAAGTATTTGCACAAATACGAGTAAGACTTCTGGTTAGCTAGAAATTTTGTTCGGTTAGCCAGAAGTGTTGTTAGTTCGAACAGACTTTTGGTAACTTCAATCGGAGTTCTGGTTTTCGTTCATATTCCACCAGATATTTAGTTAATTTAGCCAAATCTTTTCTCATGTGTAATAATCTCGCAACAATGCTTCATGAGAGATCAAATGGGTGGATTTATCGTAAAGTTTTATCGGTCAATGCGAGAAGTAGTATCCACAACCATGTGAAAACACGCAGGATACTTCTCCACAATTGCTACAAGGCATGCAAGGTCTACCGAACTACGACAATCGAGAGCCTCGCCTTTCACAAGTCGCGGCACCACCAGCCCTGACATTTACTAATATAGATCATCTTGGGTCAAATTAGTCCCTCGATACGCGATCGTAGGACGATCCGGCAATGCTACGTCTACGGCGGCGCTTTTTCTCCCGCATCTCTCTCATTGCACTGGCCGTCCATTTTTCTTATGTAACTATCGCGAGCGTTGCTGCAATGATTCGTAACAAAAGCCGATCGACGCTCTTGCAGCGAACGACTCAGCGATATAAGATACCAGACAAATTGTCGGGAACGCGTTTGAGAGCTACGTTTGACGGTCCGACGACGAGCTGAACTGGTCAACGACGATTTTTGCGAGTCACGAGATTCGCGTTCTTCCGACGACATCCGATTCTCCCGTTCACTTTCTCCACTGACAAAAAGCTATTTAAAAATTTATCCATGAGATATAAAGTTCCTTTCTTCACAGAAGTATACGTTATTAAAGGTTATTTCACAAAAATCAACTTTTCAGAGATGAATTTTATATTCCACAGATAAGTTTTCTCAAGTATTTTTTTCTCAGCGTCCGATTAATTTTACGTCGCTTTCTAATTTTTGTGCAACAATCAGAAACGATTGCCCGTGCCTAACGACAAATGCTCGATCACATCGGTCACGCGAAAACTGGAATTCCGGCTTGCAAAAACTCGACAGTGCGGTTAGTACTTGCTATAAGAGAAGGTGATGTGATTAGCGCTCTTGGGCCGTCTGAAACGTAAAAGTCGTTCTACTACTGTCGCGGCACGTGCGCGTGTCCAAAAAGGGACCGGCTACAATTACGTATAAATTCGCTTATCTTATTCGGCTTTTTATGTCATAAGATATACGTTTAATGTCAAAAGTTCAAAAACGATATAAACGGAAATTATTCCTCAAATAATTTCTTCAACAAATTATCCTCTCACGCTGAAACAGCTCTCAATGCTGTTACTTGAATGTCGAAAAAATAAATGGAAGTTGCGGAGATCGTCTGCGCGCCAGACTGAAAGAAGAATTTTGTCAGTGTTAAAACGGAAATTTGGTACACTGGACTATAATTTGGTTAAGATAGGACGGACCAAATGTTTGATAATCGCAACCAGAAAATTTAATTGCCGCTTGTGAATTTTGCTTCCTCAATAATGCGTGTATTTGACACAAGTAAATAATATGTAATGGCAACCAAATTATATGTACCAAATATTTTAATTCCAAATGCTAGAACAATTTTCTTAGTGTGTGCATCAATATGTTGTTCTTCATTGTGCATCAGTCTGCATCAATAGTTCTTCATCAAGCTACTATATTGTTCCTTATTAAGAAGCGAAAATGATACGACAAATAAGCGAATTGGTTCTGCACAGCTGGATGTTAATGATAATTCACGAGTCATTAAGAGAGTGAACTTTTCATAAAGGAAACATAAAGTTTCCCACATTAATGAAGTGCATCACAAATCCCATGCAACTGTATACGAGTGAGAAATAGGCAAGATGCATGTAGATATCGTCCGTACGCATCACTGAGAGAAATTATACGATAAAGAATTAACAAACGGATTATTTCTGATTAAAATACCGATAAACTTTTGTATCCCATTAGGAAACATCCGATGAGAAATATCAGTTCATAATTTTCTGATCGGTTTATCTGGTGAAGTGTCATTATGATCCGATTAAGTTTAATCGGATATTCTGCAGTAGGAATTAACATTAAAATTCGCGTCACGTATGTGTGACGCGCCAATCTCTCGTTTCAAGTTCATTTTTACTCAAAACTTTCAATTTTACTCAACATGTTCGCTATCAACGACACATGTGCAGGATAACGATATTTTTGCTTGATATATTCGCATATAAATTAACCAAGTCTGTTTTACACAATTACACGGAAACAAGTGTGATGGTCTGCGGAGAGAATTCGCCGAATTAAGAGGTTGGCCGACGTGTTAAAAAAAAAAGTAAGGAATTGGAACGAAAATTTGTGAAATTTTTAAATATTTCATTATTTTAACATTTCATTATGCCTTAATGAGAAATGCAAATACTGTTCGAGTAACTTAGCAAATCGAGTCGTTTTATAATTACGTGGCCACGACAAAAAGAGGAAAGTTATACGTGTTCATTATGTCGGCAAAGGAAAGCAAGTTCTGCCAACATCTGGCGCACCAGACCGTCGCACCACGCCTTGCATCAGAATGTCTCGAGAGTGAACGCGGAATCGCGAAACTGCGTGCACGCATTCGACCCGCGATAAAGTGTATATCGAAGACAGGGAAATGAAAACTCGGTTGTTATAAGAGACAACAAGTCATTGTGCGTATAACCTCTACATTTTTCCAAGAATTGTTCCTCAATCAAACGTTATTACGAAATATGTGTCAACTTTCTACGCACTTTCAATACAGTATGTTTATTATTTACAGGTGATATAAAATGTGATGTAGACGAAATATATATAGAGAGAATATAAATTTTTTTTAACATTACTATGTTTCTCTACATGAAGAAAATATTGTAATAAAAATGGCAACAACATTTTTGTACTCTTGATCCATAAAAAAAGTTATGGCCAAAACTGCTACATATTTATTTGAAAACATACATTTGACTTTCTTTCTACCAAATTATTGTAATTGCTAAAATGTTTCTTATATTGTATTAAGACTTAATACTCATTAACTTAATTATCGTATTAAGAAATAAATCGCCAAAATATATTTATAAATTATTTATAAATTATTTTTATAGTAATTTATTTATAAACTTATAAATTTATAAACTATTTTTATAGTAATTTATATTACAATTTCATAATTATGTAGACGAATTTTACAAAATACAGTATATAATAAAAGTATAGTATATAATAAAAGAAATAGATACGATGTAATTTTAACTATAAAAATTTTTTTTTATATAGAAATGTAAAAATAAAGTATCGATAAGATCTATTTTGATAAGGAACATAACAAATTTTATTAGAAACATAGTAAATTTTGTTGAAAGCATAGTAAATTTTGTAACAACAGCACATTTTACACAGTTCCTAAAATATAAATAAAACATATGGGATGAAAGCACAGTCAGTTATTGCAGAATATCGTGATCTGTGTTCTTTAAATTACAAATGCTATAATTATAGTAATTTTTACTATAAAATTTTCTCCGCGTATATATTTTTTTAACTGTAAATAATACGTGCGTGATTTTATGTAATAATTATTTAGACTTACATGAATTATTTACTTATAAATTTATAACCTGCAAGTGTGTCATTTCCAAACGTATTTATGTAATGTGTGGAATAATCTCTTTAATAATCATGCTGTTTTAAGAAAAGAATTAGGAGAACCGAAAGCAAAAGCAGCTACCTCGAACTTTTACTCGGAAAACGGATACTTCGATTCATGTGTCTGAGCTCGATTGGACAGCGACGCCAATCGCGCAGCGGGATCGGGTAGATCGTGGATTATATCGTGAAAGGTGGACTTGGGCGGTGATCCGTGGCACTCTCCACGTGTCAGGTATGCGCAACGTGTAACCTCTATGCGTGCAGTTTAAGATAGGACCAGAAGCTAAAACGTGAAGGCGATAGGATAGCCGATATTTCCTGTTATACCCACACAAAATGTGTGAAATACAGTTGTCGTCTGAGTTAATACTGTAGTCAAGAAATCAGGGACGATGCGTATTATACAGTGATTTTTATTCGATATTTAATTCCTTTTATATCATATGTAAAGTTTCATTTGTACGTATTATTTTAAATCATTTAATATTTTGAAGCATATTTGATGTAATTGCAAAGTGTGTTGAACGTGTCAGAAAGTTCCGTAATGATAAATTCTGTAAACACAATTTCCATTACACGCATACACATATACACATAGACAATAGAACAGATTAAACTCGCGGGAGTTTCAGTTTCAAAGCAACATTATTCCTCCGATAGGAGAAATGAAAAAATTAACATGTACCTTGTACCTTATTGCGACGAACGTGAATACCAAGACAGAAACTGACGCATTGGAAAATATCGACAAGATGCGATATGTATCGATTCGACACGTCACGTGTAAATTTGTATTTTGTTCTCGTAAAAGGCTGAGTGCGAAGGTAGTATCTATACGTGCTTGCAGGTGTTATATAACGATAAGAGTGCGGGTGAAATTCTTGGGTGTGTCGAGAACAGTCCGACGGCGCTCTTTATATGCGAGAAAAAATGTTACTTGCGTTTTCAGCCACATCACAAGTAGGCACCTAAGGACTTTCATTAATAGTGCATGCATCTGGCACGTGCAAATGGAATTTGTCGCCAAGTATTACTTTACATCAGACAGGTTGTCGGCCCTGTGCGGCTCCGCATCGTTACAAGGTCGATCCGAGTCGTTCAATCGTGTTTTATCGAATCGTCCAGAGCGTCATTGATCTCACACTTACATCCCACTTACTTAGTAGATCGTCTCGCGCAACATTGTGTACTTGATACATTCGCGTATCAAATGAGATGTAGTGCGTTTAAGAATGTAGATGGAATCTCTCTTTCAAGTGTAGGACAAGTTACTTGTCAAGTGCAACATGCGCGAACACGTCGAAGGCTCTTCACGAACGCAAACGACACACAAGTTAATTCTATATGTTGATACGCGTGATCGTGAGTGGAGACGGGAAGCATCTGCTATGCTTCTGCGATGAAGAAACGTAGCTGAGACATTAAGCGAGTGAAGAAAGTGGAAACAAAATGAATCATAGAAGTAGTGATACACGTACAATTTCTCGACAAGAAAGGTAGAAGCTCCCGACGCGGAAGAGGTAGAGGAAACAAGTCGGAGAACAGGAAGTAGAAAGTTTTGTTCCACTAGGAACTCGTGAAAATAAAAGACAAGCCTTTGATGTAAAGTACATACGTCTAAAATAACCGTAAATACGTATTGTTGTCGTTTCAATTAATGCTAAATAAATGCTTATCGTGACAACCCAACCCCCGTCGAAATATCTCGACGGTGACGCTTATTTGCGACACTTTTAAGTGCGACACTTAAATGAGGATTTACAACAACGACTCGGAATATTTATAAATAATGCCATATGTACACACGTTCTCTCTCTCTTTCTCTCTTTGTTCCTTTTTTTTATCATTTATAATTAACCGTATAAGATGCCAAACCGGCGTTGACGTCGATATTGGTTGCGGCGTGTCCTTGGGAACCAACTGGAATCTCGGGCGAAGGATACACGGATCGTAGCTGTTGACCTTGATGCTGCGATCGATACTGCGGCTGATATTCCGGCTGGAATCGCGGGTTTACGGCTGTTGGCCGGTAATTGACAGGCGCGTTATACCTGAAAAGACGAAAAATTGGGTCAATCGAGTCAATTCCGTTCCCGGTGAGACGTGGAGGCGCGACCGATTTCCCGGCCAGTTGAGCAAGTCACGAGCTTGGTACTTTCCAGTGATTCACTTGACATTTAGCACGCTCGTTATCTCATTGCGCTCTCCGCCTGTTTACGTGAGCTTCCCGCGCGTTAATCTGATGAGATCTGATGGTCCAGTCGAGATAGCGACGACGAAACGAGCGAGAATTGGCAAACTCGGCAAACCATCGAGAGAAATTGAAGGGCTCAAACGCGTAAACTGGGTGGTTTCATATTGTCGAATTTTTGGTAGTATTCTCGCAGAACAAATTTCAGTGTAACTGAATGGGGACCAGACGAGAAATAATATCTTGGTTACTGCGATCGAAAACATTCTGGACATCCAGTTATATAAAAAATCGGTTGAGGTAACTGAGAGCAATTGGCTGAGTAGAAACCTCCTGCAGGAATCTATCTGTTCTTACGATTGAGTTTTTCATTTGGTCCCTAAATAATAGAAAATTTAGTTGCACTAATGGAATTGTTTTTTCCGTGTCAAAACATACGCCGAAAAAAAATGGGGACCATGCGAGAAACTCGAGAAATAATGTGTCGGTTACTCCGTCAAGTGGAATCTTTCTGTTGCTACAACTGAATTAATTTCCAAGTGACAGAAAATGCAGCTGCACTAACGGGATTGCCTTTTCCGTGCACAATTAAATCTTTCCGTTTGACTTGATCTGCACTTGAAATTGTTAAATATCGATCGCAACATTGCGGAATCGAAGGTTCAGCTGGAATTCGACGAAGGCTCTCGCGTTGAAATTAAGATCGAGTCGATTGTGCGTCAAAATTCATTACGACATTGCACCTCGTCGGTTGGCTGTAAGCTGGCGACGCCGACGGGAACTGCTGAGGCTGGTTGTTGTAGGCGATCGGTTGTTGTTGTCTGTACTTGGGCACGAGATCGTAGCGTTCCCCGTTGGTAAAACGCGGATCGGTGTGATATATCGCCGGATCCTCGCGGTACTGGCCGTCGTCATCGGGCTCGTTCGCGCCGGCGATGCTGTTGCCGGTCAAGGTCGGCGGGGGCACGTTTATCCCAGGACCGACCGGCTCGAAGCCGCGCCTGGATGCGCCGTACTCGATCTCACGTACGTTCCCAGTATCGTCCACGAAACCGTATTTGCCGTAAACCTCGCCTGTCGGGTACTTGGACTCGATCTTGTACGAACCGTCCGCGGCCTCAAAGCCGTAACTGTAACTGCCGTCCTCGTTATGCCTGTCAGAAAATAAATTTCGCATTTTATTATAATAGAATAATAACAAGTCAGAATAATAATAATAAAAGCCTGAGTTATGTAAAAATAATATCACGAAGTAAAAAAATTAAATAAAAATAACACGTAGTAACCCAAGAAGTAAATATTAAAATTTGCGTTAATTGTATTAGAAACATATATTAGAAACATCAACGGTATTTTTTACGTAGTTTAGTGTTTGAAAATTACATCGCCGCATTATTTGCTATTTTTTAAATATTTCTAACGTTAGTATCGATCAACAACGCCATATTATAATTTTTGTGGTAATATAATTATTGCAACGTAAAGATATTTGAAGATATACAGTTAATCTAAAAAAATAATGCAACACTTTTTAATTTTATGAATTTCATAGCGGGTGAAAATTCAGCGATTGTCCGCATCTTCTTTCCAAGATACACATTGGATAGAAACATGCTGCAATCTTCTTGCTGCCCACTATAATTGTTGCGTCAAGTTGCGTCAAGTGCGATGACGCTTTCATACGGTTACGTAAAATCAATGTAATACTCACTTGTTTATCTGTTTTAAGATAGGTACCGGTGTCGTCACAGGATACGGTTGATTGTGCTGGGCGACCGCAAGACCCACGCAAAACAGAAGTAACAGCACCTGGTGACACGAATTTGCATAAGAACTTTGGCACTTGAATCATTTTCATGTACGCGCATCGGAGAAAAGCCGATGGTTGGAATGGCACGAGGACGATGCTCTCCTGCTACTATTGAGAAGTAATGTTCTGCATGCTTCTGTTTTTCTAACGAATAAGGAACGTGAAATCTTTGCACTCATCGACGCGTCAACTCGTCCTTTCGCAATAAAACGCAAACTCCGCTTTGTAAATAACCAATTGATCACAAATTGCTCAAGTGTTCTCTGGTACACGGAAGAAACAATGTTTGGCAGAGAATCTGGCCAATCAGATTCAATACTGAATGATGTATGGACCAACTATACTTTCTTTTCCGCACAGAGAAAAGAAAGCGATTAAACACGATTATTTTATAACGTTTGCAATTCTTAAAATCTCTTACCGATTGGTACACCAAGCACAGCGTGGAAATGTTTCTATGTATTTTAATTATTACACATAACTAAAATCACAAGTTTCTCTTTAAGAATCACGTAATTTTAATTGTGTCAGCGTTTACTGTCACGAACGAGCGAAATTGTGGGAAAAGAAGAAGCAGCAGGAGCGACGATACTCACGGGAGGACGCATGTCTGGTTGTTGATGAGGCAGAAGTGATTGTGTTAAAGGATCGCGTTTTACGCTGCGCGGGTCTGCTTATATAGGTCCCCTTCGGGAGCGGCGGGGCCCGCCCATGGGCCCGACCTCCGCCTCAACCTGAACGCCGATCTGAATGCACGGATTCGCCATACAAAGAGATTGAAAATTTCTATTGCGTTTCTTACACTCTCCCAATTTTCATTCACAATATATGACGTAATTGCGCTCAATTGTTTTACACAGTTTGTCGTATAACGCGCAAATACCGGTAGCAATGATGAATTGGCGATAATAATGGTGTTTGTTATGATAAAGGCCGGCATTCTCATGGTATTTGTACGCGTAGGTGAAAATTATTATGCAGAATAATTTATGAGTGTATCACCGGCTACTTTCAACTTTCAAATACGGATAGTTCAGAAAGTTCATTTCTACTCTGAATCTATTCTAAAGCTATATAACAAATTATTTTCAATTAATTCGTATCTCTAAATAGAAATTATTTCTTAATGAACGCCTGAACCTCTAATATTTTGCGGTTATTAATATTAATAATTATTATAATAACCGACTGCTGCATTGAGGTTGCATTGTTATAATAATTTAGTATTATTATTTCCTCGCCTGTAGAGAAACTCAACCGAGAAATTGTATATATTATCTTGCAAAATAGTTATTACAATAATCAATTAAAAGTGAGGCTGCATTGTGTTATAATAATTTGGTATTATTATTTCTTCGCCCGGAGAAACTCAACCGACAAATTGTATATTATCTTGTAAAATGCATATTGTGATCGACGATAAGTAATTCCACCTCGCTATTGCTGAAATGACTGGCAGACATGCAACCTCCACGCGACGTCAATGAGAAGGAGCCCTTGACCACGCAATGCGCCCTTGATTTTCAGAAACACGATTTCGCAGAGTGAGACACTTGTATTTTCGTTCCAAAGGCGCCCGTAGAATATATTTTTCGCTGGAGAGTCTTCGGTAGCGGAGACTCCCACGCGGGAGATTTCAACGCCGCGCTGGAGACTTCAATGCTGGAGACTTCAATGCGTGGCGCTAAGCATCCGATGCAGGTAATACTGTTTTTATTACTACGTAATATCTGTGAAATTTTTTTATTGATATTTATTGATTCGACAATTAAATACGATGTTTCCTGCTACGGAATAATATAGTTCTCAAAAAAATTTTACTATAGGGAATTATTATATATAAAGAATAATATTGTGTGTGTGCTGAAGATTGTCACGCGAGAACTCATTTTTACAAATTTGGTTGGATTAACCAAATATCTATAATTTCAACCCCAGAATTCTGTTTATATTAGATATTTGCACTAAGAGAAAAAAATAGTTTATCAAATTAAAATTATTTTTATTCCACGCACATTTTTTATAATAAAATAATGAGTAATATGCATATAAGATTATTATCATTAACGGTAGAATTTAATGAAAAAATAGTTTTCTTGATCATAATTTTTTAAAAATTTGTTTAGAATTACAAGTATTAAACATTAATTTTTTCAGTATAATTAATATAACCGATATTTAACCAATTATATAACTTTTATTTCTTTTGCTTATATATTTTTCTAATATAAATATTTATTTAATATTTATTTATTACACGCAATGAAAAGTTTTTCTTCTTTAATATACAAGTTACACATCAGACTTTTACTTATATATCAACAGATTTGACCAGTTAAGTGGATATCTTCACCGTGATATTATATTCATACAGCATAAATCTTCAAAGAATGTTCTAAAGACGTTCTAAAGACATTCATACATCCTAAGAACGTCCAAGAACATTCTCTGAAGATTTTGTGCTATCTGGATAGATTTGGAAAATACAATGTACAATATCCTAGTAATTTTACATTTTGTGATGCACGATTGTGCACGCGGTGAGCATCGGTTATATAATTATACGAATCGTCAGGTTAACCCAGAACTTTCCCGATCATACAAGAGAACTTCTTGACATTTAGCGTAGCAGTAATAAGGGCGATGCGGAATTGCAACGCAACATAGTGAAGTTTACCACTTTTCCTGTCTGACAGCTGATACTTTGTTCGTGAGAATACTGTGATGTGAAGATATTAACGTTGATTGTATTATTAATTGTCCCTCTAATTATACTTTGACTTTAATAATGTCTCTACAAATAATAATCCATGTCTAGATCGATGACAATCTCAAATAATCGAATCTCGAGCCAAATTTAATAAATATTTCTTGCTTTTCAGAAATCAAATCTTTCTCTCTTGTTAAATTTCGAATAGAAGCTTTTACCTCGACTGATTTTCGGATAATCGGTCTTTTAATATTGATCTGTCTACCGAAAATGACGATATGTTATGAACGAAACGCCATAAGACTGTAACGCTCTTATATCGTAGTGAAAGTATGCAGGGACAGTGTTCCGGAATTTACATTCCAGACAATGACAAACAAAGAGGACAGGATTCCGTCGCAATTGAGTGATAGCCGTAACTAGAGAGTTTATTGTCTATCCCATTGATCGCATGTCACACTCGTTATCTTTATGCAACACGTGATTGCGTGTAACGTAAGGTGTAATTCTTATGCGACGCTTTACCACGCGGATGACCATGCCGATGAGGACAATGAATATCCGCTTTCCACGAATCGATACAGCAATTCCAAGACCGAAAGCAATTTCAATTCCATCGAGCTATTCGCTCGCAACGTCGATCTATTGCGTATGACTATTTCTTAATAGAGATATTGTGTAAGTAGGATTTAGTTAGGAATATTCCATTCTCTCTCACTACTTAATGTTTAAGTATTATAAAATTTCTTTTAAACTATTACATATATGTGTGTGTAAGAAAATTATGGAAGAAGGTAGCTTAAAAAGAAAGATTGCATGTCACCTTAATTTCATTGACTTAAAAAAAAGGATAGTTTTTGGAGCATTTTACAAGCATGCTCAAGCATTTTGAAGCAAATTTTTCAAACAAATATATTTTTATTTGGAAGTGGCACGCAAACATTTTAAGTATGCATTTTCTCGTTTCTGATGTCATCAATCTAGAATTCCGCGGCGAAGGACCAGGAGCCTTGATGAAATTAATAAAGTGAGGTGAGTGAAATCTGGTTCAGAGTTTATCTTCTCAATATTTTAAATTCCAATTAATCTCAATGTCAAATTCTGGAATTTGATATTACTAAATTTTATTGCTGAACATATTACTGATTATATGATTCTTGCATATATATTACGTACATATTTCATTCAAATCGCCTTGAAACCTGTCCTCTACTTGAATTTTAAATATTCAGTAATGTAATTCTTGGTTTGGTAAATATCAAACAAGTTGATAAAGTCTAAAATATAACCAATCTTTTATCCAATTGCTCGACTGGAATATAGGAAAAGGACTCACCTGATTCATTATCATGCTATTTAAAAATAAAAGCCCCTTTAGTCATATTAGCAAAAAATAAAAATAAAATATTGCCATTAAATCTCTTTTTTTCCTCTTTGGCAGATTTCTGTATCATCAAGTATATTATAAAGAATAATCATTAGGTATTAAATAAGTGTGAGAATATCTTTCACAAGTAATTCCATTATTTTGTACCTTTTAAAATAAAACGTAAGATACAACTGATTATGATAAATTATTGTTTTGTTGAACCTCATTTCCCTCTTTCCAGGTCGTCCATTTCTAGTGTAGATAATATTAGGTCGCTACTATATGCGACCGCCAATGTTTTTCGCATACTTGGTAAGGTAGGACGAAGTTCGTCGTTAGCCTGTAAGATATCGACACTGCGACGTTCGCGAGAACGCGGCGAAAGCACCCAGCTTCTGACTTCCACTTCAACTTTACTGCAAGAGGCGATCAATCGGCAGGCTCAAAAGCTCGCTTCAATTCATTCCACTCGAATAGGAAATTAATGAAGCGCCTCGATATCTTTGTTAGTAGAAGTCAATCTTAAGTTAATCTTCTATGTTGGAACAGTTAGAACAATAATGACTTACTCTCTGTCTAAATAAAATGATTATTATGACATTTTCCAACGGATTGTCGTCTTCAATTCTTAGCTCTAAGAAGATCTGGTTACTCCCCTTTGAATTTACACTTTTGCACACAGAGAAAATATATTATAGTTATTTTTCATATAAATTCTTTTTGTCCATTTTACTGTGTTTCTAGTAGTGTAGAAATAAACTATTAGTAAGATCTATCTCGTTAAGGATAGTAAGTTTCATAAGAAACATGGCAATTTTTTAATAACACATTTCAGTTCCTAAAATATAAATATCACGTATGAAACATGAAAGGATAGTCAATTATTACAGAATATCGATCCATTTTTCGGTTACAGAATTCTACACTAACTACTATAACATACTATAACTTTACTATAACATTTTCTTCGTGTTGTACTAAGAATTAGAGCAATTCCTTTAGTTCCATTTCTACCATACGCAGACACGATTATTTTTGGTCCGACTTCTAAGAGTGTATGAAGTTGGCACCCCACTTTTTGAAATTTATAATTTTAAAGTTGTTCCAGATTGTTCTGAATTTGTACCACATTGTTCCAAAGTGATATTACTTCATTCGAAACGGTTTTCGAATAAAACAAAAAAAAAATGATTTTTTGAGCTGGCACCCCACTTTTCGAAAATCGAACATTCTGATACCGCAATAGATTGTTCTAGTTGTTCCAAACATTGTTCCAAAAGCACAAATCAATAAGTTTAATTATAAGCCCGAAATTAAAAAAAAAGTTTTTTGACAAACAGTCTATCGGACCGAGTAAACTTATACTATCTTTCTTGTTCCAACCAAGATCTTTTTGTTCTGAGTTGTGCTAGGCTTAAGAATTATAGTTCTAGAATATGAGACTCATAAGATCATCCGTTCTCCGAAAATTCGTAAAAAAATCGATTTGTCAGTACTCGACGTCAAGAGTAAACACATGCTTCCTTTCTTGTTCCAACCGAGATCTTTTTGTTCTGAGTTGTGCTAGGCTTAAGAATTATAGTTTTAGAGTATGAGACTCGTAGCGTCATCCGTTCTCCGAAAATTCGAAAAAAAATCGATTTGACAGCACTCGACGTCAAGAGAAAACACATGCTTCCTTTCTTGTTCTAACTGAGATCTTTTTGTTCTGAGTTATACTAGGCTTAAACGACGAAGCAATTTCACTTTATTTTGTCATGACATTTTGTAAATATTTCAGCCAATTTTCCTATAATAAAGATTTATTTTTGTAAGAAATCATCTTTTTCTTGAATTTTTGTCATCTCAGAGATATATTTCAATCATCCTTATTTTCAATCATCCAAATAATTATCCTTTTTGAATCAGTATATAGAACTTTTTTTTTAAGAAAATAGTTTCATTTAAAAAAACCTGAAAATATTTTTGTTAATTTTAATATGTTGTTAAGTTATGAATTTTTTTTACGAAATTACATTTTTTGTCGATTTCGGCAAATTTAAATTGTTATTGCAAAAAATTGTTAATAAATGACTAAAGTAACTATTGGAACATAAAATATAATCTCTCTAGAGTATCCCAGAATTTTTTCAGATTTTTTAGATGATCGATTTTTTTTCGAATTTTCGGAGAACGGATGACGCTACGAGTCTCATACTCTAAAACTATAATTCTTAAGCCTAGCACAACTCAGAACAAAAAGATCTCGGTTGGAACACGAAAGATAGTATAAGTTTACTCTTGGTCCGAAAAACTGTTTGTCAAAAAACTTTTTTTTAATTTTTCGGGCTTATAATTAAACTGATTGATTTGTGCTTTTGGAACAATGTTTGGAACAACTAGTACAATCTATATAGGTATCGGAATGCTTTATTTTCAAAAAATGGGGTGCCAGGTCAAAAACATTTTTTTCATTTTTTGGACTTATAATTCAACTTACGGATTTGTCCTTTTGGAACAATGTTTGGAACAACTAGAACAATCTATTGCGGTATCAGAATGTTCGATTTTCGAAAAGTGGGGTGCCAACTTCATACACTCGACTTCTAAACTGCGATGATGAAAATGACAGCACTCGTGCTGGTACACCAATATCCGCTCTGCTTCTCGTTTTAATTTGCAAATGTTGATTACCCGGTCATACTGGGGTCCCTTGTATTTTTCATGCGCCCGCTGCGCGTACTCGCCTCGCGAGTATGATATACGAAATTGAAGCGTCACATAAAACAGATTAAGCTGACGTATAATGAAAGGGCAATTATCATTCGCGCGCGCATTCCGCGTATTTTATCATCGCATGTCCCGTCGTACGTATCTCACGCGCGCCGGTTAACTGCGAATGCTATCGCAATAAGCGTCAACGTGTCGTCATATTAAAAAATTAAGCGCCACGGCCCGGTATGCGACATCGGTGCGCGCATCTCGTTTCAACGGAGAATTGGCGACGCAGTCGAGCAAAAGAATGACTTACAGCGAATATTCATCGAAAATATTCGATTTCTTTCTCGCCCTTCTGTCCGCGTTATTTCTCCGACAGAATCCAGCTGGTAAACTATTTTCTTTTTCCTACTCATAATTCATTAGCATTGCGTTATTGTTGTCTCACTTCCGTGTCTCGTATTTTCTATCCCAGATATTATTGAATATGTCATATCTCTTATTACATATCCATATCCTCATTTAGATGAGGAAACCTGTAACCCTTTGTCACTTATGTCGCTTCAAGGCAACATTAAGTTCAAATGTATGCAGACGTCAAACTAATCGATGTTTTTTTTCTATTGAACTATCACATGTCGTTAATAACACTGTCTCTTATGACTCTAGGTGGGATTTTTGTCTTATCATCAGTTGTAGTGATAAAAACTAGTAAATTCCCGACATCCATCGTCTATTCTACTAACAGTTCCATAAGTAAATGCAATTTATTGATATATTACACTTGTATATCATCAAAGTGAATTATACAGAATATTCTAGTGCATTCTTACGACGTCGTGTTGCGCAGAATATAGTTTGCGCTGAACATAATGCAGCATATCAAAGGATTGTTTCTCCGAGGCAACATTGAACCGGAATTTTGATTTCTCCACAAAATGGTTGATTGGAAAATTATAAAAAAGTTCAGACAGTACATCTCTACACTGCTGAGTACAAAAATAAACATAGAAAAAAATATTTGCGAATAGAATTAATTCGGGATTCAAAGAGTTAAGCTGTTAGTGATAAACATGCGAAGTTGCTTCCTCTTTCTTAGTGACGCTGGTGGTAAATCAAGAGGTAATGATCTCCAGATATAACTTCTGGGTAATTACAATTTCGCATAATTTCTCAGGTAGCAATGTGGCGAGTCGAAGAAAAGAAGGCAGTCTGGGCTCGATTATTACGAGAAAGAGAGAAAAAGAGAGAGAGAGAGAGCGTTTCAACCCAGCGCGGAGATGCGGCGCCCGGGCGGCGTCGTAATTAACGTTGAGTCGACGCCGTATAATATGGCGACTCGATTAACATTGTAGCCATGCCAGTTGCATGATTTCCCAGTAACGAGTCAGGTGCCATTTATTTCTGTATCGTCGACGGCCATCTGCAGGGCTGCCCGCCGCGGTATCGTCGGCGTAATTTACAACGGCGCGAGCGTAAATAATGAAAATTTCCGACTGTCGAAGGGGGCTATCTTCAAGGTTCCCGCGTATCGGAGATAATACTAACCGGAGCTACAATTACTCGTCGGCCGGCACTCGAATCAAGGATGAATCACGTTGCGACGCCGGCCTCCGCGGACGGCTCCCGCGACCGGTTCGACTTTATTCAAATTATTTCGTCCCGATACATCATAATCGGGAGCCAATTATTGTTCGTCCCGGGCGCGGTATTCCGTTTGTAATTAAGTCGCACCTGCGATTCAATGCACCTTGTCTGAGCGCGCGCGCATAAATAAACGAGCATACGCGCGAGCGCGGCGTCGATCATATATCAGTAGCGATTTGTGCGTATACGAGGTTGCCAATTAGCGATTGTTAATCACCCGAAAAAGTCGTCACGGTCGATCAGTCGCGTGCGAGCAAGAGATAAAACAAAATATACAGGTATTCGTATGTCACGAGACATATTCGTCATGGAATGAAAGAACAGAAGACAAGAGAAGTGCAACTTTGATCAATCTGTTCACGATCTCGAACTTCGTTATAGGCGTGTATTTGGCATAAATAAAACGTTACGTATTTCAGTTGACAAATTAGAGAATTTTAGCAGAGTAACAAAAGCAGTTTGCATTCATAAAATGATTGAAGTCGTACATATGAAGGAACAAGGTAAAGTTTGCTCATAATTAAGGGTCGACAGGAGAAACCACGGACCTCGGGACTGCTAATCAGAATGCATATTTCACATGTGACTTTCTTATTCCGAATTGCTAACCAACTTGATCTGGTATCAGGACAAGATGGTCATGCCACAACAAGTTCGTATATTTCGGCCATTAGAGAACAATATGTAGACAGAGAAAATATCGTACTAAAAATTCTAACCTAACCTAGTAATTTTTGACCATACAATATTATAAGGATCGAAATAACTATATATTTATTGGGAGTACAAATTAGTTCGGTCCGTTTTTTTGTGGTCAAAAATGCATTTATTTTAGAACAAAATGAATGAACAGATTAATCAAAGTATTGTCCATCGCTGGCTATTACTTTTTCCCACCTCTCAGGCAATTTTCGAATTCCATCTCGAAAAAATGTCTCGTCTTTTGAAGCGATCCAAGTTAGGAACCAATTTTCGATTTCTGTGAAAGAAGTGAACCGGTGACCTGCTAAATCGTGCTGCATCCGTCGGAACAACTAGTAATCAGAAGGAGCAATGTCCGGCGAATACGGCGGGTGCGGTAAAATATCCCACTTGAGCGTTTCCAAATAATTTTTTACGACTTTTGCGACATGAGGCC